>NW_017305832.1:286577-309764 GCF_001594115.1 Trachymyrmex septentrionalis | reverse complement strand
CCCCTCTCCCCCTCTCCCCTTCTCTCCCTCCCTCCCTCCCTCCCTCTCTCTTGTATTACTAAAGCTCCTCTCCTCCCCTTCCTCTCCCTTTCCTAATTTATAACCATTTATAATCATCTCATCTTCCTCTCCATTTCACTTAATCTTGCTTGTCTACATCTAATACACTATTTATCGCCTCTAATTATACTTCAATACGCAAACTAACTTGCCGCTAAATTCACTCACATACGCACACGCTCACGCCATCTCACCAAGACTGGGTTCGATTTGGACATTTTCAGCGCTTTCAGCACTTCTATCTTTATTTTGTGTCTAATGAATGATAAAGTCAGAATGATTCAACATACAATAAATATACAAGATCAAACCTATAGGAATCTGCGTTGTATTTCGTGCGCTTACAACTGATAAAAATATAAAAATGCAAAAGATGTTAAATCACATAATAAAATTAATATATTGGCATCTTTATAAACTAAGAACGAGATGAATACGTATATTTGTCTCGTTTTTAGTTTATAGAGATGACAATTAATTTTATTATGTGACTTAACATTCAAATTTATGTAGAATTAGTGATATAATCAACTTGACGTGCATTTTCTCTACTTCATGCGATAGACAAATTTAAGACTATCTCATGAGTTATTCATTGGCGTAATGAATGTGCTTACTGAACTTTTTCTAAAACATTGTATCCTAATAGATCATCATGGAAATCATCTAATAACCGGTCGTTCAATCGCTTATGAACAATTTCGTTTTCACTTTTTATCCATCGTGTCACATCTGACTCACATATGATAGATTAAATATTCATATGATTATTTCACTGCGTTTCTCATTCCGTTTTAAGATTAAATTTGACTATTTAAAATGTATTTGACTTTTTTATTGCGTTTCTTATTCACTGCGATTTTAGAACATCTGATAATGGCATAATTATGATACCGAAATATGTAATGTAAAATATTCTTACTAAAATTAAATTTATATTAACAACATTAAGAATCTTTATTTTAGACCGCATATTTGGGAAATCAATACTAGAAATTTAAAATGTCTATTACGGTCAACTGAATTCAGTTTCAAGTACATGTATAGAGTATAAATTAGTAATAGGTATTATTAATTTATACTATATATGTACTTGCATATACCATATTGTAGTTTTTTAACCTACATGCCGAATTGTTTTTCCAGACTATAAACGCAACTAAAACTATTTTAGTAATCGCGAATTAAATTGATAAGCGATTTTAATAATTTGATGCTACAATCAAGCATCACATTATAAAGATGTTAATATCTTGAAAAACTGTTAATAAATTTATTGCAAAAAATATTATCTTGGCCGGGACTTGAATCCCGATTTCTTGTATTCCGTACGAGCGTTCTAAGTCATTAGACCACCAAGGCCCGTAAAATTGCTTATCAATTTAATTCGTGATTAGTAGAGTAGTTTTAATTGCATTTATAGGAAAAACAATTCGGTACGTAATTTGAAAAAACTACAATATGGTATATATGCAAGTACATATGTAGCATAAATTAGTAATTCAAGATTGAATTATTTAAAAGCAATTACGATCCAGTTTCGACTGTAAGCATTTTAAATATTTTCAAGTATTGATTAAATTTATATTCCATAGCAATTTTTTAAGAATATAAAAACTTCAAACAATTATTACAGATATAATATCTTTGTTTAAATTTGACTCTTATTTGCTCTTCTATCTTCTTGATATTTTTGTTAGTTTATAAGAGTCCTTCACTTTAATTGTATTTTTTAAATTAGTGATAATTAAAAATCAGTGATAATTAAAAAAAAATTAATAAAAATTAATCGTTTAGCAATAAGAAACAGTTAAATTGTGAATAGTAACACTTTTTGCATATAGACATGTATACTATTTTATATTCTATTTTAAAAAACAAATAAATTTTTTCGGGATGGCATTATTTGTAAGATTTAAAAAATTTTTATAATAAATTTATGCAACAAAAGTATTGTTATAACATATTGTAGTGACTGAACAACATCCGCGGACATATTTAATCTCAACTGAGCATAACGATTTTTTCCATGAAATATAATGATATTTACTACCTACTACTCGTACAAGTGTCATAAGGCAATTCTTATGATATTATACTTTGAATGAATTTTTAAAGACACATATGTTAGTTAACCTCACACATTTAATTATTTAACATCAATAAAATGTGTAGCACTTCCTAATAAATTAATTTTAATTGACACTTGAAAGAAACAAAACAAATGATAAGGAATCTAATAATAAGTACTATTTAATGAAAAATACTATAATTATTTAAATAATATAATTATTTTCACAGTCAATAATAGTATAGATCAAAATAAAATAAAATTTTCGTTATAATTTAAGATTGACCAAATATTATATTTTCGTTTTTGTATTTATACTGATTAGATGGTTAGTTTGTAAGAAAAATATTATAAAGGTAATTATTTTTAAAGTTTAGACATTTTTTATCTCAAAAATTATTGATTTTCTCAAAAAAGTCTAAGAAACAAAAAATGTTTATTTTGAAATGTTCATTTTGAACATTTTTTTAAGCTATTAAGCTTATACAATTTTTATTCAAAATTTAGATTTTTTTAAACAAAAGTTTATAACTATTCAACGATCACTTAAAATATTTAAATGTATATAGATATTTTTTATAAAAAAATATAGAAAATCAGAATAAATTATTTTCAACCACTAGAAACTAGAACTGTTGGTTGGTCGGTTAGTGAATTCTGAATTGAAAATGGGGTTAACCGCTCGCCTATTTATCTTTAAAATATTATAGTGTGAATTTCTGTCCAAGTAGCACACAATGCTTACAAAGCGTTAAAAAAGTATTAAACGCAAACGTGTATAAGAGCTTTGCAGGCGCTACTTGATTATTTTTTAAAAATAAAAATAAAGTACTTTTAAACATGACTTTAACAAAATTATAAAAATAAAATTAATTGAGCATTCGAGAGAAAAAAGAGATAAAAAATACAATAATTAACGGGCAATTGAGAACAATAATCAACGCA
Source organism: Trachymyrmex septentrionalis (assembly GCF_001594115.1). NCBI lineage: Eukaryota > Metazoa > Arthropoda > Insecta > Hymenoptera > Formicidae > Trachymyrmex > Trachymyrmex septentrionalis. The sequence continues at coordinate 306,688 of NW_017305832.1, read as the reverse complement.
GTTACTTATGCGTAATAATTAACAAATGTATTGTTTAAGACATTATATACAAATCGAAAGAATCAGACGTTTCGATTCGAGCCATCATCAGCGATGTCCTATGGTAGATTCGAAAATTAATTGTACCGAATAGGTTTCGATTAATCGTACCGAATAGGAATAAAGAGCAGCTGAGGAATATGTTGAATTCCATATTTGAGAAACACCCTGTCAATTAGCTATTTGGCTAAGTAAGCATAGCTGTTAATTATGACCAACATGTCAAAAAGTAAATTATTTTGAAAGAATAGGTACGCTATAAAATTTATTCAGAATATTAGTTAGCACCGAATAAATCGATTAATTCTCTCAATTATTATTGCTCTCAATTGCCCATTAGTCATTGTATTTTTTATGAGATTTTATAATGTATACGAAAAATATGTCAGAATTTAATAATATCTAATAATTATTATTATTAGATATTGTTAAAATATACTTGAATATAGGGACAAATCTTTTAATACTTACGTAACTTTAAATATTTCTCGCAATTGCTTCGTTCCAAGTGGATCTCTATCAGAAAAAAATTCTGGCATGTGAGTCCTGGAAGTGTAATATTCTTCGATGGTATTCTTAGCAGCCTCGATATGATAGTAATTACTGTGCAAGAATAATACATATTCAATATCTAAAATTTTTGGAAGATGCGGTTGTTTCATGCACCAATCCTTTAAGATTTGTATATCGACATCTTTCAATTCAGGATTTTTCCTCTTTTCCTCATCGTAGGAAATTCTTTTAATCAGTGACATAGTATATACTTGTACAACCTTTTACAAATATAAAAAACATATATTTTAACACTTAGTAAATCATCCAAATTATCTAAAATATTGTCTCTTTTATAGCTATAACAATGTGTGTTATGCACTAAACGAATTTAAAAAATTGAAATTACTAGTACCACGGTATTATTACTAGTACATAGCGGTTTAATATTAACGATATAATAATGTCTTTAATTAATATTTAAGTTATTAATATTATATTTAAGTCAAAAATTAAGTTAGAATGTTATAATAAATAGATGTTAAAATAACTGTGTTATAATAAGACAAAAAAAATTACTTTTTAAATACACTCAGACGAAAAAGAAGCTTACTTGGCTGGCAATCGACTAGACAATCGGTTATTACTCACCGACTTTTCAAAGTACCACTACACGCAACTATACGGAAATTTCCATATTTATGATGCACGAAGATACGTAGTACAGATATAATTTAACGTACAATTACATTCACACACACACACACACACACACACACACACACACACTACGTACTGTAATCACAAATTAAATTCTTGACAGCTTGACGGAAATTACAGGCTGATAACTCGTTATTATTGATACATTGAGAATATTTTTTTTTAACTCTATTGCTCTATATTCATGTTATATAATTTTACTATTATGTTTTACAGATATAAAGTTATGAACATGTATATAAGATCGCAAATCGCAGTAATCATAAATATCTAATAAGTTGTTTTAATTATTACTGTAGGAATAATAGTAGGTAAACTACATCGATTCTAAATAACTATGTGTTAGTGCGTGTACGTATATGTGGTGTGTGTGTGTGTGTGTGTGTGTGTGTGTGTGTGTGTGTGTGTGTGTGTGTGTGTGCACTTACAATCTTAAAAATAAAAATAAACAATCCGTTCAAGGCTAATAAGAGTCAAGGCCGATGAAGGTGCCAACGATTAAATTATAATACCATTAATTATTTCCCATGTTGCGTAATCTTCTTTATTTCATATCAATCTATGCCACACACAATGTAAAGTCTAAAATATTTCATAAAACTATTGATTCTTCGAACTTTATTTTAATAGCTTTATACGCGGAATAATCGCAGGAATCATATAACATAAAAAACTATACAATTTCATTAAAAAAAAAACCTTAAAAAACGATTTTTTTTTTAATAGATTTTAACAATATGTGTATCATTTTTATCTGAACATTTTCATCTTTCATATTCGTTACGTTTGAAATAAAACATCGTGTGTATGTACGTATATGCATGTAAATGTGCGTGTGCGTGTGCGTGTGCGTGTGCGTGTGCGTGTGCGTGTGCGTGTGCGTGTGCGTGTGCGTGTGCGCGCGCGCGCGCGTGTGTGTGTGTGTGTGTGTGTGTGTGTGTGTGTGTGTGTGTGCGTGTGTGTGTGTGTGAAGGAGCAGGGAGAGAGAAGTGCATCATAGATGCTGAGTCTAAGGCAGAGAGAAGCGCGTTATTGGGGTCCGTTTTAAAGGGGAAAGGAGATGTTTCGTGCCTTGTCTCTCTCGCCTGTTGCGTTCTCTTTCTAACCCGTTATGTCCTCTCTCTGCCATCCGTTGTAGGATGCAGTTCTTTCTATCCCATCCGTTGCGGTCCTATGCTTACCATAGTATTCGCGCTTTTTCTTCTTCCCGTTGCGCACTCTCCAACTCCCATGTTTTCTTTTCTTCTTTCGCATGCGATTTTATTAAATAGATATAATTATCATAGAAGAAAGCAAAAAAGAAATTTCAGAATTGTGAAGGAAAATCAGAAAGAAATAGAGATTAGAATTATAATTTTTTATTATTCAATTTTTATTTCAATAATTTGATTAACTTATTTAGAAAAAACCACGCGCTTTCTTATTATATACGAGGTGTGATCAAAAAGTAAGGTGACTTTTTGAATTTCGCGCGCTCTGTACACTCTAATTTAAAAAATTTTTTGTTGTTGTGTTGGTACACTCGTCACGATCATATGTTCACAGTTTTGACTATATAGCATGTGTTGTTTTTATGTGAGAGGCATAAAGGTTAGACTCGTGTTTGCGTGCTCGGCGATTTTTTGCTTTTGAAAATAATGGAGCAGAGAGTTTGTATTAATTTTTGTGTAAAAAATGGTATTAAGTGTTCAAAAACTCTTGAAATGTTGACAGTGGCGTACGGTGAGTCAACTTTGAGCAAAAAAAATGTTTATAAATGGTATAAGTTATTCCAAGAGGGCCGAGAAAATGTTAACGATGAACCTCGCTCTGGACGCCCCAGCACGTCAAAAACCGACGAAAATGTTCAGGAAGTGAAAGAAATTGTGTTGAAAAATCGTCGAATCACGATTAGAGAAATAGCTGATGATCTTAACATATCGTTTGGCTCATGCCAATCAATTTTAACGGATGTTTTGGGTATGACACGTGTGTCAGCGAAATTCGTTCCAAAACTGCGTTCCAAAACGTCGTTACTAGTGAGTAGTTTTTTGGCCAAAAACAATACTATCATGCCTCAGCCACCGTATTCACCAGACTTGGCCCCCTGCGACTTTTTCCTCTTCCCAAAATTGAAAAGGCCCATGAAAGGACGAAGATTTGCGACGATTGAGGAGATTAAGGCTGCATCGCTGGAGGAGCTCAAGGCAATACCCAAAAGTGCATTTCAGAAGTGTTTTGACGACTGGAAAAAGCGCTGGCACAAGTGCATTGTATCAGAGGGGGATTATTTTGAAGGGGATAACATAATTTTGGATGAATAAATGAATATTTTTTTATAAAAATGAAAAGTCACCTTACTTTTTGATCACACCTCGTATATAGTAATTCTAAACCGCCAAATAGAAACAAGGGGAAAAAAATTGAAAATAATTTTAAAAATTTAGTAATAAATTTACGTATCGTATTATACATTTTGTTTTACAAACATTAATTCATTTCTTACTTTAAAAATGGAAATGTTTAGAATTTGCAATGTAGGGTAAGTTGTCTAACAATGTACCATGTAAATATCAGAAGCTTATATCTTTCTCAATTATTGAGTTGAAGATCTGAATTTTAGCATACAGTTTATGACTTTAGTTGACTATATTCTGTAAACAATAATTCTAAAGTTATTTTTTAAGTCACAATTTCGATTATTTCAAAAAACAAAAAATGGTTCGAGAGGTGTGTAGAAAGGTACTTTGTGTACAAGAGGTGTGTACACGATGAATCATGCTATTTTTAATAATGAACCACATGTTTTATATCACGAATTGTTGGGATTAGTTATAGTTTTGCTATATTTTAAAATGTTTATTTAGAAAATAGATAACTATGAGATGATGAAGGATTCATGAACCGCGGTTTTCTGTCAGATTTCTTTCGTTTTGAGTGAAAATGTGTAGTATGAGAATATTTTTATTAAGATTTTAAGTGGACGAGAGGTATCGTATTCTAAATAATTACTATAATGAATAATTATTTTAAACGTTGTCGTAAGAAAGTTTATATGATCTACAATAAACCATGATTGTTTACTATATCAAAATGGTTCATTGTAGACTACCTAACCCTGTTAAAAATTCTTATAAGTTTTTTGTAGCAGATCTTAAAAGAGTTGTATGTGATCAATCAAGATTACTAAATGAACATGATTATATAAGAATCTTATGTAATTTGTTCATGAATCTCACTAGTAATCTTTAATAATCTTAGGAATTTGGAATAAATCGTACACAACGATTTATATCGCAATGAAAAGATCTTGCCTTAACCTTACAAGAAACTCTTAAAAAATAATTTCTTTATAAGACCAAGAATATGGTATTAATTATGTATAATTTATTCTGAAGTGTTTCATGAAAGATTATTTATCAATCTTAAAAGACATAGTTACAGAATAATTTATTTTCCAAGTTAATACAAGAATCTGACACGAATTGTACACGACGATTTATATCGCAATGAAAAGATTTTAATTGCTAATTTTGCCTAATAAGATACTCTTAAGAAATAATTTCTTTACATGATCGCCCTAAAGTAATAAAGATATTAATCATCCCAGTAAACGAAATGGAATTATTGAATAAACAGAAACTTGAATATATAAAATAAAAAAGAATTAAGAAAAATTAAAAAATTTAGTAGAATACTTTAGTAGAATAGAAGATAAATGTATAAAAATTTGAAATGTAAATTATCATTGTCTTAATAATCTGATAAATTATAATTTCGCTATAATAACTGGCGTAGGCATTTCTTTCCCAAATTAAGTTTGATTTAGTCGTGTGAAGCCGTTATTCAATTTCTGCCAAAAGAATTAATTTTTAGCCAAAATGAATTCTTTTAAAACCCACTCAACTCCTTGCTTGTCCTATTCCATTGTATTTACTGGAATACGAGCAATAAATCACATAAAATTCCAATGGTATTCTTGTAATATTTTCATAATAACACTCCAATTATATTCATGCAAGATTTATGTTACATACATGCAAAATTTACGTAACGCGCGCAAAAGTCATGTAACATGCATATAAGAGTCATATAACATGTTTAAAAGATTCATGTAACATGGCTGCAAGATTTTTTATTTATCTACAGATATCGTATTCGATATATTCTTGTATGTTCTTATCCGAAATTCGTATAATATATGAATTTTCTTGGAAGATCTCATAAAAACTTTTTTTGTTAGAATTTGCAGGGAATGTACTACTAGTTTACTGTTGGTCTACCTATCCTATACAATTTGATCAAAAGTGTACATTACTAATTCACACTCTATGATTAAAGTTTCATCACAAATTTCACGCAATTTTTTTAACGCATCACATTTATTGTTGATAAGAATTTTGGCGTACAATAGTCATAAATTATCAAAATTCTTCGCCAACTTTACATACATTCTGCATTATCCAGTGACTCGTATGTTCAACGCAATATTCGAAGCATAAACAACATGCTTGAAGGCATCATGTATAGAGAAGACTGGAGCTAGCAGATTCATTTTTCAATTTCAAATTTTTACAGACGAAATTAAAAGACTTATTGAAAAAATAAATTCTACACCAGTTACTACACCAGTTACTACATTTACATTTGACTATTTAATAATATTTTAATAAAATAATACATAGATTCACGAAGCATTAGGAGTCAGCGCTGGTACTAAGATACATAAACATACTCAATGATAAAAATATATATAAAAATAAAATTTAATAATTTCTGAACGTTTCGACTCGGTTTTGAGCCATCCTCGGCATATACGTAGGCTGCTGGAAAAATTTCTGCAATCTAGTATTATACTTCCAGTGGCGCCAACGTTCTGCTATTATCCGTAAAATTAGACGTTTTTAACCTATAATTCAATTGATAGTTTGTATCCAAGCCAACTAGTTTTGTTTGCATAATATTTTAAAAAAAGTTATTTTGTAAGAAAATGAAAGAAATTTTACGTGAAAATTTTCGAGCAATGATTTTTTACGATTACAAATGTAATCTAACTCCGAAACAATGCATCAATCGACTTCATTTGGCTTTTGGGGATGAAGCATCATCCAATAGGATGTTTATAATTGGTTTGCCGAAATAAATGGAGCAAAGAAATGCTCAAGAAATTCAACCGAGGTCGGTCAAATTTGGTCTACAACATCGTTACTGGGGACGAAACATGGATCTATTCGTATGAGCCCGAAAGTAAACAACAATCCACTGTTTGGATATTTCAAAATAAATCGAAATCAACAAAAGATGTTCGTTCACGCAGTACTGCGAAGCAAATGATTGTGTTTCTTCGGTTATACCGGACATGTGACAACCGTGGCTTTAGAGGATCGAAGGACTGTAAATACTGATTGGTATACCACAATTTGTTTGCCAGAAGTCATAAATGAATTGTGTAGAACAAATCGAAATCGTCGCATCATCCTTCATCATGACAATACCAGCTGTCACACAGCACGTCAAACCGTTGATTTTTTATCCAGTAATAATGTCGAATTGATGACTCATTATCCGTATTTACCTGATTTATTACCTAATGACTTTTTTTGTTCCCAAACATTAAAAATAAGATGCGTGGTGAGCGATTTAAGTCGCCTGAAGCAGCTGTTGAAACATTTCGTACACTGATTTCTGAGGTTAATACTTCGAAAAACAATAAAGCCATTTACAAGTTTACATGTTTTTTTTCATATTGTTTGCAGAAACTTTTCCAGCAGCCTACGTATATACTATATATATATATAAAATTACCGACCTCGGAACATTGTATCGTCGTTAAGTGAATCGCAAAATACATATTATCGCAAAATATTATACTATTATATCTTCCTTCCAAATGCAAATTACTTGGACTATGTAGTAGACGTATGTATGAGACGCGACCATCCTCAACATTAATCAATGTTGTGACATTGCAGTTTCATAGCCGAATGGTATTGGATTGACCATATAATTTCAATAATCATAGAACCAAGTAATCCGCATTTAACAATAGTTCATCACATTAATAATACAAAGAATATAAAGAACCAATTATACATTGCACCATAGTCAAACATTAGTTTAAAATATTAGTTGACAAAGAATTTGTCATGGAACACAAGTTTGATGTCATTCAAAACCGAGCCAAAACATCCAGAAAGTATTAAATTTTATTTATATAATATATATATTTTTATCATTGAGTATATTTGCGCAAATTAGTACCAGCGCTGACTCCTAATGCCTTGTGAATCTATGTACTATTTTATAAATTAAAATAGTCCTTAAAATAGTTATTTCTTTAAGTGAAAAATGTAAAAAAGCCCATCAGAGCCTACATCAGCTATTCGAATGCACAAAAATTCTTTATTATGAAAATTCTTTCGTATGAATGTAACAAAATAAATAAAATATACGTTTCAACCCTTCCAATTCGGGTCCTTATCAATATAAAATATAAATCAAAATTACATACTTAACGCAAATTCCAAGTTGATGATTCCCGTCAAATTAGTTTGTTCTTCTTTATCCAAATGTCAAATTAGCTATGTAATGAATAGCTCAATGATTATCAAAATTATTACATTATACAATAATAATATAAAACTTACATTAAAAAAAACCGAAGTCATATGCATTTCGTCATTACGTAGAATCACATCGCTCATCAAATTGTCAGATTTGCTGTGTAGTCATTCAAAGAAAACACAAAACGAAAATTAGAGAATTATTAAAATTATTTGTCTGAATTTTCTATTATATTCACTTACATGTAAGTGTTTTCTCACTGTTTCATGAAAAGGACTTGTGGTGTCGACAGTTAGAGATACCATACAATGAGAGTCAAAATAATAAAGTCAAGAAGTTATTGAAATAAAAATAAAACTAAGAACAAAAGAGGGTAATATTAACGTCACAATTCAGTAAACAAATTCATATACATATAATGAGTCCAAAGAATACGTATCATTCTGTAAATTCAAACTCTGTTTCTGTTGCTTTATATGGATCGCTTCCGAAATCAATCTTTTATTATAAAGTACTTTTTCTTCGCCTAATATCTTGACATTTTCCCAAATCATGCTGATGACTAATTCTGTGTTCTGTTATTACAGAATGCTGTGTAGTGTTCCAATTTATGTGATTTTTATGTTCATGTACGCGTGTCTTCAAACATCTACCTGTTTGGCCCACATATTATGCTTTACATTTACGACAATCAATCTTATATACAACGTCTGTATGAGATAGCTTGGGACGAACGTCTTTATGACCCCTTAGAGCCCCCTAAGATTATTAACCCCTTTATATTCCATATATATTAAAGAATCTTTTTTGATCTTTTCCGATAAAAGTGGTATAAAGAGGATTGTAAAAAAACTTACTTTATTATTGTCCGTTGATGTATCCGTAGGTGTGTTATCTTGATCATTTCATTGCTTAAATTTCTTTGACAATCTATTTTTGATTTCAGCAAATATGAGTTTCAACGGACATCCATTGTTTAAAAGAATTTTTATTACTAATTCAAAATTCTTTTGATGGTAAATAGGGTGGGACAAAGATAAAATTCTATCAATTAAACCAATGATTATTCTCATTTTTTGGCATAAAGGATGTCTAGAAAAATAATTAAGATAAAGACTAGAAAAAGCAGGTTTGTAATACCATTTTGAACAAGAGAATTTCCTTTTTTAATTAAACTGACATCAAGAAAATCTACCCTATCCCCACCTATTTCAGTTGTAAATTTTAATCTAGAATAGAATGAAGATAGAATGGAACTGAAGATGTTCACCAATGTATCAATGTGTGACGCATCATATACTAACGCAATATCATCAACATGTCTTACATAAAAGGATGGTGTAATTGGAAATCTCTGTAATACTTTCATTTCAAGGTCTTGCATGACAATATCCGACACGATGGGTGAACCCATCGGAACACCAAAAATCTTTTATAAAATTTCGTTGAAACTAAAAATTGTTGAATTAAGAACTAATTCCACTTTCAGAAATTCACTTTTGGAAATGTTCGTTTTTGTTTCAATAAGATGCCATCTTCTCTTTATGTCTTGAAAAACCAAGTCAATAGATATATTTGTAAATAACGAAACCACCTCAAGGGACAAAAGAACTTTGTTGTCAGAGATTGTCAGATTAGAAATATGTTTAGTCAAATAAAAACTGTTCTTGATAAAACTGTTTGCTACTGGTATACTGTCATGTTATATGTCATTTAAAAAAGAGGCTAGATTATAGAGAGGGCTTCCCACTGAAGAAATTATAATACGAAGTGGATACTTATTTTGTATATTTTCGGAAGACTATATGCAAGAGGCGCAACAGGATTTGAAGTGTTCAATTTGTTATAAACCGGATTTTCAACAAAAACCACGCTGTTTCCATACCTTTAATAACGTCTTAAGTTGTGTTAACAATTTATTAATTGGATTATGTGTCAATAACTTATAAGTCTCAGTATCAGACAGTAAAGTTTCCATTTTTTGTACGTATTCCGTCTTGTCAAGTGCCACCACCACATTATCCTTATCCGCCCTTGTAAAAATAATATGTCGATTGTTTTTAACAAATGCTTTCGCGTTGTCTTGATTTAAAAAAAATTATCTTCTCTACGTCAGTCTTATTAGCACATGCTTGCTTTATTCTCTTGAAGGAAAAATTCTGTTCCAAAATTCCCTAATGTTTGATAATTTTAATCTAATAAAATTATATTCGATGTGTTTTTCAAATTCAATAATGGTGTTTTTAATGTTGAACATTGATAAGCAGAAATTCTCACCCAATTGTAACAATGCTTTGACTTCCTATAATAGCATTGCTAAGATTTTTGAACCATTTGTAATTCTTAAAAGATATCATATGAAATATGTTTAAATTGGGAAATAGAAAGATTCACTTTAATCGTTTCATTATTTATGTTATTATTCTTCGGTTCTTGGAATTGAAATTTTTTGTTAGAATTGCTGCTAACAACGTCAGGTGATTTAGTCTCCACAATATTATCTATGTAATAAGTAATATCCTTTTTACTTTGTCACAACCATTTCATTTTTGTAACCATAAAAATTTTTTATTTAATCTCTCCTTAAGATCTATGCAAAACCTTGTATTGTATGCTAATAAATCTGTTACAAATATTAAGCGGAAGATGATTTATTAACTTTTTCTCTAAGTGACATAATCTATAATAAAGAGTTCTGCGATATTTAAAATCATCTGCAATTTCTAATTTCAATAATGCGTCAATGTGTTTGTTAATATTATTGAGTGCCCTTCGTTTGTATTTGTAACAGTAAAATTTTATTTTAAAGAAATCATTGCGATTTAGATGTGCCGCGTAGAATCCATGATCCTTACAATCGCGTAAAAATCCTATTCTTAGATTAACCAAGATTGTTTCTTTGCTAAATTTGATCCACTTCTTTAACAAAGCAACAATTTGGTATTTGAATAAAGAAGAACGAACCAATTTGTCGGGAATCTGTTGGAAATGTTTCATGCGTGTCTCCCGCCTTTTGGAGAAAAGCGAGAGATCTTATTGGGCACTCGCGCCGGAGCGAGCGGGAGAGTGTGTAGAAGAAAAAAAAGAACGAGCAGCTAGAGACCGCGCGATCGGTGGGTAAGTTGTTGTCGTCCGTGAGCGACAGTCTCTGTGCAGTTGTCAAGCTGAGTACATGTACACTAGAACGTGACATCAAGATTGTTAAAAAGAGAAGGGAAATAAAGAAAGTATTCTGATAAAATTGTTTTTTTCACAATCGTGATCCTATCTGCTGTGTCAATAGAATCATTAACTTGGAATTTGCGTTAATTATGTAATCTCGATTTATATTTTATATTGATAAGGACCCGAATTGAAAGGGTTGAAACATATATAATATTTTATTTGTTTTGTTACATTCACACGTAAAATAAAAAATTTTTGTGCATTAGAATAGCTAACGTAGGCTCTAATGGGCTTTTTTACATTTTTCACTGATAGATTCTTTCGAACCTCATTATATATATTTGTTTATTTCTTTAAATAATTATTTCCATTATTATTAATATTTTAATAATAAGAAACAAATAACTAATATGAAAAAAATGCATTTTTCTAATGCATTCCATCAGATTCAATTAGCCTCAGGACCGGGATAAGATGATTAATGGTATGGAGTAATTTGACATTATTAAAATGAAAATTAATGTAAATTTTAAGATACATCTTTGGCTGCATATTAACAAAACTTTTATAAAGATGTATTTTTTAAAACACAAACATATTTACTATAATATAAAAAATATATAACTTTGTATCTTGTTACTAGATAAATAACAATTTACTTAATCCGAACCATTATCGGAATTGCAGTTATAACAAATAATACAATAAGTTATCCTTTAGATTTAGTTATGCATTTAGAATGTGCTAAAATTTTCACAAAATTATCCTTTTAATTATTCTTAATGTTTTCACATTATTATTACTACTTCTATTACACTTAAAAGTAATTATACGAAAAAAAGAAGGATAGTATGAACATATATGGACATATTTTACATATAATGGAACATATTTCACATATAATTATAGAAGTATATGTTTATGAATATCTATACATGTTTATGTATAAATGTTCATAAACACATATGATTTATTCTATAATAGTATCTGATTGGATGTTCAATTGAACTGTACACAATCAGTGTCGTTCGTACGCAATAATGAGTCTTTCTGGCGTGATTTTTGATTACTTTCCAACTTTCATTTTTATGAAATTAATTAAAGTTTCAATGTAAAATTTTTTATTTGTAAGTTTCAATAATACTAGCTAAAACTAAAAATGATTCAGTGTGTCTAATACTGATTGGCCAAAATATCGAGAACCATATAAAAGTTATGCGTTTCGCGGGTTTCCTTCGTGTCCAAATCCATTCTTGGAATGTCAACGTTTCGTGAACCTTGCAGTCCACTTCATCAGGGTGAGGAGCAGCCTGATACTGAGGTGTTCCTCCGGGCCGTTCCTTTTTATATTACGTTACTTATTGGAGTGGGGGGAAAGAAGAGATAAAGGGGGAAGGGAGAGAGGAATTGGTCGGTCTTCAATAACCGGGAGAATGATTTTCCATATTTTATTTATGTTGTAGCCATTATCTCTATTTAGATTGTTAGGGTGTTTGTATCTCTCCTCTATACTTTCTTAAAAAGTATGAAGTAATGTTGGCTATTGTGATTGTTTTATCAAACAGTATTTGATGTCCTGTTTCGATGTTGTGTTCTGATGCTGACTGCGTGACACCATTCTCTCGATTTCTCCAATGTATACTTGCCCGCAGGAACAAGGTATTTTGTATACTCCTACGAATCTAAGTGGAGGTCTTTGATCTTTAGGATTTCTTAAGATTTGTCCTATCATTTGGGGTTATTGAAGACCGATCAATTTCCCCCCCTCCCCTCCATTCTCACCCACAATTCTTTTCTTTCCTCCCACCACTCCAATAAGTAGCGTAATATAAAAAAGAACGATCCGGAGGAACAGTTCAGGCTATTCAGAGTATCAGGCTGCTCTTCGCCCTGATCAAGTGGACTGCAAGGTTCATGAAACGTTGGCATTCCAAGAATGGATCTGGACACGGAGGAAACCCGGGTGGAACGCCTAACTTTTATGTGGAAAGCATCCGTGGAAGTCTCAAGAATAGAATAATATCGATCAGTTTTTGAATAATTCATAGTAATGTTTGCGATATAGCTTGTGATTTGTGATCAGGATGAGCGTTCTTATTTTCGAGATAATTAATTATAATCTTAAGGTTTTTAATAAATTAGTTTTTCATATTTGTAGTATATGGGCAATCATGGGGCGTCAAAACAAACCCCCTCCAGGTCTCCCTCCAGCGCCGTGGGCGTGGCCTAGACAGGTCAATCTGGAGAAAGGGCGCGCTCTGATTGATCGAGGAGTGAAGGATGAAGGTAATAGGGTAATTAAATGGTGTGCTCTGATTAGTTCGCTCCATACCCATAAGGTGACTGGAGAGGGTGGGTGGTAGAGGGCCTCAGACAAAATGGGAATCTGAAAAATGATGAGTGGAAATTGGGACTGCAGCATTCTTTTGTCGCGAGGGCAGAGTACGAACAGCGGGGGATGAATAGCGGTCGAATTTATGACAGTCACTTTTTGTTGTCGCAACGTCTCCGACGTGTAGGCATTTCAGTGCATGTTATTTATATATGAGAGAGAGAGATCTTATACAAAATTTGCGGGTCTAGAGAGAGTCTTGCTTTTGTTCGGAAGAATTTGAGGGAGGTAAAACAGGAATGAACATGTTCAATCTGCGCGATGTCTTCGAGCATTGCTTTAAGAAAATTCTTTTTATATTTTATATATTTAATGGACATTATCTGAGTCTGTAATACGAGGGAAAATGTATCTATTGTAAATGAGGGTGAAGGGTAGGAGTAAGAAACAGGCAATATTTATAAGTTCAAAAACGTTTATTTAAAAGAGATATTACATGAAATAGTTATTTTATTTTTTTGAAAGAGTACATTTGAACATGACGGCATACAGCAAGAGAATTTACGAATTTATGTTTACAATGAAGAAAAATTTTATGAAATAACTATACAATCAATCGATCATTTCGCTTACAATCAGAAGTAAACAGATCAAGAAACTGGTTAAGATTATAGCCATTACACAAAAAATATAGAAATACACAGCAGTATTGTCCACAAGTTTGAGAAAGTATTCCAGCAGCGTTGTCGTATTCCATTGATACGTGGTGGAGTTTTGTCGAAGTCGTAAGAGGAATCTTGGATCTAAGGGTTGCAAGCCATAGCTATCGAAATACGTTTCTCGTGTTCATCGATGTAGAAGGCGACTCAGTGTTGGCCAGATCGATCGTGATCGTCCGTGTTAGCGACAATAGCAGTCAACCTCGTCCACACCCTCGGCAATCGATCGGCAGGATAGACCCTCGCATGAGATGATGTAATGCGTTTAAAACTTCCAGCAAATTTATTTCTCGTCGTCGGATGGCGTGAAAGAGGAAATGTTTGCGTAAATTCAAAATATACCTCTTTTGCCGGAGTATGCGATGTGGAGCTCTTTAAAATGCTCGATGCTTGCGAGACGTTAGTGTTAGCTTTGTCTCTATCGGTCAACGAATCGAATTTTGAGAGATCTTTTTTCTGTCGCGATATTTTTCCTCCACGCTTCAATGTTGCGATATCGTGTTTCTGATTTTAAATTGAATTGAAGAATTCTCGCTGTCAGTTTTTTCGCTCTCGATGCCGCTCTCGCTCCAATTTTCTGAGGGAAAGCTATCGTAACTTGAATTGCTGCTATGTCGTATAGTTAGTTTCAATTTGTAAGTGTTGCGTAAGGCGCAATGTGATTCAACGCTGGTTCGAAATCCGTGATGTGTGCAGCGTTGTCCACGACCATTGAAATCTGGTAGATTTTTGAAAGCCGGAGAAATTCCCTCCAGATTATATACGTTTCTAGAAAGTAGATTACTCAGATAATATTTTCTCTTGTCCTCTGGTATAGATGTAGCGTGCGTGTCGTGTAATGTATCGTAAAATTTTTTGAATTGACGTCTCCATCGAACCATTCGATTCCGTGATAATTTCGCGTAAGTTGTTTTCTCGTCTTGCTCTTACAGGTAAATCTTCAAATGGACAGGGTGACATCATAATCCAGTGTCCAGTGATCGTTGCATTAATCGCTAGAACCTCGACTTCTTTCGGAATAAAGTTTTCTTCGACATCGCGAAAACCTTGTATGTCGATGACTATATCGATTATAATATTCGAATTTTCGCTACTCTTTTTACGTCACGAAACGTTGACGTTGGTGTCGTGAACAAGATTGAAGCTTTTTCGTATTCTTGCGTCGTAGGGCTAACCGGAAAACTCCACAATGACTTGACGCGAGGAGTCGATTTCAAAAACGTTATCGCATAGACGATACAATTAATAGTCACAGAAAGAGCTTTTTCAAATCTCACTTCTAATCATAAGCTTCCGTGTTTTTACGAGATTCTAATGTCCTGCACAATTAACGGATAGATCTGAAGATCGAAAGCGAAAAGAGTGTAACCGTTGGCGTAATCGTCTCTACTTATAGAATTACCCTCGTTCAGAAAGTGAATGCCGAGAATAATGTGTGATAAGCTTTAACGTAGAGCGGTTCGTTTTTTGAAAAATTTGGTTGTATCGGTCTACTGGGAATTTGCATGCCATTGGCGTACAGAAATTCGGCGTGAAAAGAAATTTATTCCATAACTTTTGAAATTAAATGGGTTTAATTTTCTATTACCGTTAAACGCCTTATTATCGACTATGAAAGCCGACTATTATTCGTTTCGGTAGCTGTCCGAGTATTGCGTTGTCTATCGATTCCCCCACGATGCTGACGTGTATCGTGAATATTTTAACTTCGACCTTCGTAAGGGGATACTTGGCGGTAGTTTTACTCAGCATTCTGGCATGTGCGAGGAGCACGAGCTTATTTTTGCTCTTCTTACGTAGACTGGCGTCAAGAATGCGTATTTTTGATAACGTTTTACTCTCCATAAGACAAAATGAATTTTTCGTACGAGTCTCATTCTAACTTCCACTCCGTTAATTAAAAATTCATCTTGATTGAAAACGTCGCAGTGAAGGTGACCAATAAGATCTAGCGCGCGATTTCCTTGAATGTATTGCGTGCGTCTCTCTCTGAGCACTGTATTTGGATTTGATACGTCTAACGTGTCATCCATGTAATCAGGGATATCCGCATCCCATAAGCAAGAAGTTAGATGGGAGGTTTTTGCGGATGAAGCATAATTTAATAACGCTCGATGTACGCGCGGTACGCGTAAGCGTTGTTGGTGGCGATATGAGCTTTTGATTGAATTATACATCGATTTGGTTGAACATGGAATGCAGTAAATGATTTATGGGGCCTACTGTTGCCCCGCTATCGGGTGCGATCGATGTGCTCTCCGCGCTCACTTTCTACGTGTATGCGAAGGCTCAACATGGTGTGAGTGAGATCCAGATAGTCTTCTCCATGTCCGGATATGACTAATTCTATGGGCGAGTCGTCTGCGAGCGGAATTACGGATTTGTAATAAATCCATTGCGAACTCTCATTGCACACTGATTTGCGTAGGTGGCAGAGAGAAGAGATCGAGTTCGCTCTTTATACACTCGTTTGAGTGAGTATGAAAAAAGGACATGCTTTTCTCCAGCTGCGAAATCGTATTTCAATTAAGAGAATATGTCGGGTACATCGTTTTCGCGTTTCTTGGCACGATGTTTCCTAGCGGATGAATTTTTGGTTTTTCTTCTTGCAGCACGAATTTTCTTTTTCTTCTTCGTCACTTTTTTGCTCTTCTTCCCTGTCGTACTTCTCGATGATTTTCTTTTGATGACATCGTTTACGATGTGCGATACGTCTATCTCGACCGAGTGGAAACTGAAGCGCCGCGGATTTCGTGGATATTTTATATCCAGACCCCCTCATCAGGGAGCTTATTTTTTCTTTGGCTTTTCTCTTCAGATTTACCCTTCGATTCCGCGAGCCGACTTTTGACCACTTCTTTTAACGATTTATTATTTTCGACGTCTTCTATCACGTTAATTCCAGCGCGTAAAGCTTCTTTTCTGACAGCACGCACACCTTTATTTAGAAAAAGTAGTATTTTTCTAAATAACCTGCCGAGAAAGCTTCCGATTCCATATCCTCGTTGATAGGGTGAACCGACGAAAACATGCGGAATTCCACCACTGCTATCGGTGTCCCGCGCAAAATACTCCTCATATTCCATTGTGAGTTGTTAACTATAGACTGGCACTACCGTCACGCTCGCGTATACGAAAGAAAGTTATTGCTTATGTTTAAAGTGCAGTGTCACAGTCAGCGTACCAAATTCGAATGGAATTTTATTTCCAAGTGAATGATCTCTTATATCTATTTCGATCGTTCTGAAATTTGTTTGTTGCAATGGGATATAATTTGGAAATGAGAAATGCTTCACCAAATTTGTATCAAATGCATAATTATAACTGCGTATCTCAATGGATACTATTCTGAGAAGAGGAGTACGCATATCACCTGTTATAAAGGGTGTTTTTTTAAGCCCGATAGAACTTGAAATTGTAAAAAATAAAACAAAAAATTAAATTTTAATTAAAAAATTTTTTTTATTTCTTTCAGTATACACTGGCAAATCATTATGAATAGACTCACGCTTGAATCGGCTTTCGCCGATTGGACTCTAGAGCAGTTGGCAACTGACCCGTTGTTTTATCGACAAATTGTGTTCAGCGATGAGGCTCATTTTTGGCTTAACGGGTTTGTTAATAAGCAAAATTGCCGCATATGGAATGAGAACAATCCACAAGAGATCCTACAGACTCCATTACATCCAGAAAAATGCACCGTTTGGTGCGGTTTACACGCTGGTGGCATCATCGGACCTTATTTCTTCAAAAATGAGGCCGGAGCTCGCGTTACGGTCAATGGAGATCGTTACCGCACCATGATCAATGATTTTTTATTTGAAAATATGGATGACATTGATCCGGACGAGATGTGGTTTCAACAGGATGGCGCTACGTGCCACACGTCGACCGCAACCATCGACTTATTGAAATCAAAATTTGGCGATAAGTTGATTTCGAGAAATGGAACTGTCAATTGGCCTCCAAGGTCGTGCGATTTGACCCCTCTCGATTATTTCCTCTGGGGCTACGTCAAGTCACTGGTTTATGCTGATAAACCACCAACAATTGACGCCTTGGAGGATAACATTTTTTTATTATAATTGCATTTTTGTGCTAGTTTTTACAGTTGTAAGTTCTATCAGGCTTAAAAAAACACCCTTTACTAAGGAAAATCGAAACTTTAATTTAAAAATCATTTACTAGCGACTTCTAAATCTTAATATTTTTTGATAAAAATTTAGGGGTGTTTTTTTTTACATAAAATGAAAGTTTTTGAGCTAAGTGCCCGATTAAAAAAAAATTTTTTTTTTAACAGTCTACTACTTATATATCTACGTTATCTATCGACCTGTTGATGTTATCTATCTAGTTATCGATGTTACCTATCCATCTTCCGATGTTATCTATTCATCTATCTACGTTATTTATTTGATTATTCATGATATTTATCATCTACGTTATAATCTATCTATTCATCTATGTTATCAATTCACTTTTCCACACTTTTGACATCTTTTCTGCATCTTTTCTACACTTTTATATCTCTTCCACATGTGCACAACAAATACGGAAAAGTTACATTAAAAATGTTTTGTCACGTTCAAAACGTGCGATAGCACTTCGCGTTGATTACCATCGAAGTTATCGTTAAAATATGCAAGAAAATGAGAATAAAAAAAAGAAAGACTATCTCGCAAACATCACGTAGTATAGATCGAATGGGAGCGCAATAAGTGAGTTAATACAGATTGATCGATATACAAAATATTCGTATCTTATGTGGAAAAGAACGGAAAAGTCTGCAATAGTGATTGCCATGGTGAGACAAATATTATTATATAGAAAACGCAGTAGCGTCTCTCGTCAAGTATATTTTGAAGTTAATTAGTAGATGCATTAAAAACATCCTTTTTATATTATTATAAATAGAACATTATATCATATGTCTTTCTCATGAAAGAAACGCTACAGTATTCCTTTACAGAAAGAAGAACACTTATGTAATAAAAAATTAGTTTTATTTAAATAAATTGATATTTAAAAAATGCATATATTGAGAGGAAGAATACAGATTTTTACAATTA
Organism: Trachymyrmex septentrionalis; assembly: GCF_001594115.1. NCBI lineage: Eukaryota > Metazoa > Arthropoda > Insecta > Hymenoptera > Formicidae > Trachymyrmex > Trachymyrmex septentrionalis. The sequence goes on along the minus strand of NW_017305832.1, from coordinate 287,609 downwards.
AAATGAGCTAACAACCATGTTTGTAAATGCTTTTGATGCGTAAATATGAATAGTGCATGTATTTTTTTGCCCGATTTATGTCATTCATATCAAATACATATCGTCTTTGTCGTCACTATCTTCGCAAGATCTTGTCCCCTTTTGCCACACTTCTTCTGCACTTTCTGCATCTTTTCTGTATTTTTTTGCACTTTTTCTGTATTTATTCTGCATTTTTTTAACACTTATTTTCTACATCTTTTCTGCACTTTTTCCTCTTCTGTACGTTTTCGATATTTTTTCTGCACGTTTTCTGTACTATTTTCGCACCTTTCTCACATCTTTTCTGCAACAATCTCGCATTTCTTTCACACCTCTTCGCATCTCTTCTCATCGTTTCCTCAACTTTTTTCATTTCTTCCATACCATTTTTGTACCTCTTTCATATCTGTTATGCTCCTGTTCTATTCTTTTTCGCATCGTTTCCTCACGTTTTCCGCAATTCTGTTTTCTGCACTTCTTTTGCACCTTTTCTATAATACTTTCGCACCACTTCTGTACCTTTTCGGCACTTTTTTCGCATTTATTTCGCTTTTCTTCACAATGTTTTGGTACGTCCTCTTTGGTACATCTCTTCCGCACTTTTTTCGCAACTCATCTGCGTACATTATTTATTTATATATCTACTTATCTATATTATCTATCGACCTGTCGATAATATAGATGTTATCTATCTATTCATTGATATTATCTATCCATCCAATGTTATTGTTGAAATATAATATACATTTGACTATATTCATATTAAAGGAAAACGAAACAATGAGTTGCGCGTAGAATAAGTCACCTCTCGTGTAGCACATGAATATCACGTGATCGACATGAGTTGCCGAAACGGCCGACTAAGCGTCTGTAGGTTAGTAGTCGTAAGAGAGTCGTCGCCGACTGCACATGTAGCGCACAGTAATGTAATCGATAGGATAAGTGATAGAGTTATTTCATTAAAGTATATTAAGTGAAATCATCTGTGAAAAACCTCATTTTTCCCAACAT
>NW_017305832.1:283314-285735 GCF_001594115.1 Trachymyrmex septentrionalis | reverse complement strand
TGTTGAAATATAATATACATTTGACTATATTCATATTAAAGGAAAACGAAACAATGAGTTGCGCGTAGAATAAGTCACCTCTCGTGTAGCACATGAATATCACGTGATCGACATGAGTTGCCGAAACGGCCGACTAAGCGTCTGTAGGTTAGTAGTCGTAAGAGAGTCGTCGCCGACTGCACATGTAGCGCACAGTAATGTAATCGATAGGATAAGTGATAGAGTTATTTCATTAAAGTATATTAAGTGAAATCATCTGTGAAAAACCTCATTTTTCCCAACAGTTATCTATTTATCTGTCTACGCTTTTTATTTAGCTATTATATTTATGGTATTTATTATCTACCTATATCATATATCTACTCATTCATGTTATCTATTCACTTTGCCACACTTTTGGCACTTTTTCCGCATCCTATCCATACTTTTTCACATTTCTTCTATGTGCACAAAAAATATAGAAAAGTTGCATTAAACATGTTGTGCTGTTCAAAATGTGCGATAGCACTTTGCGTTAATTACCACCCAAGTTATCATTAAAGAGCGAGTGCCACAATGAGACAAATATTGTATTAGAAAGACATCATAACTTCTTTAATTAATTATTTTCAAACATCGTTATTTTTATTACTACTTTTATTATCTTTTAAATCTAAATACAAAATGTATTATTATTAATAATAAGAACTTAGTAAAAATTCATGAAATCTACCGGAAAAGACATTAAAAATGTAAAAAAGGCGTTTAGTATATTTTGTAAAAAAAAAACCTAAAGATAATGCTAAAAAAAGAAGTGAAATAAAAATAATATTTCAAGTATTTCTATTTCAAATGTCCCATAGAACACAGTACCGAACGGCATGTCTTGAAGACATTCTTATGACATCCTTTGGATATCTTTTAAGACAGCGTTGTATGTTTATAATATACTATACAAAGTACAGATGACATTTGAAATATTAAGTATAACAACACATTAAAATGAGAGAATGAAATACAATAGATAACATAATAAGAGACGCAGAAATTGAAAAGGGATTTTTACATTAAAACAACTAGCAAATTGTAGAAATAAAAAATAAAAAAATGAGCAAGATTTCCAGCAGCATGCTTAAAAAAATTATTACACGAAAATTGTACCAAAAAAAACTCAAGAAAGTGTGTTACTATGTTGCATGAACTAATTTATACCATTTCAAAGAATATTATAAAATTTCCTCAAAAAAATAAAAAGCAGACTTTTACTTTAAATCAAGAAATAATTTTTGTCCTCATTCCTGTGGCAAGAAAATGATAAAGTGCTACCATTTTTACACCTTGCGGCAGGTAGCGTGGCGCATTTTTTTATAGTTGTTACACGTCTGAGCTCAGAAAAGTTGTGCACTACGTACAGGGTGTCCCATTCATCACCGGTCGATTTGAATTTCGCGCTATTTTTAAAATGTCAAACTGATTAACCTCAAACTTCACATATGTCATCTAGACAGATGGGAAATTAATCATGGAAAAGTACACGGTGAAAGAACGCGTGCAAATTATTCAGGCGTATCACGATCTTAGATTCGGCATCGTTTTAAAAATAGCGCGAAATTCAAATCGACCGGTGATGAATGGGACTGTATACGAAGATGAAGTATTACAATAAGGATTCACACGCGCGCGCGCACATACATACATACACGCTATAGTGTCGCAAGCCACAAGCAGTTAGCGGCAGGAATCAAAGAAAACGCAGCATTTTTTTATCTAGAGCTCACGGCACAGTGGCGCAACTTCCTGTCGGCACCTTTGATGTAAGTGTGGCCCAAATGGAGTGCGCATGCGGGAAATAAGCAAGTTACCTAGATTACCATGGTTACCATCTAAACTTCTTTCTCTTTTCATTCTTTTTTCGCTCTGTCAAAACTCACTAGAGTTATTCGCGTCGCACTCCAACAAATCCATTGGAGTGAGTAAGAGCTATTATAGAAGCATATTAGAGCATGCAACGCGAATAAACCTACTATTACAATGAAATAATCTGATGAATGATGAATAATCATTATACGAGGTCTGTTCAAAAAGTATCGCGAATTTTGAATTTACGCGGGTTACGTATATTCGATTTTCGATTTTTTTTATGGCGTAATGTTGGTACTCATGTCTCTCACTTATGCCGACAAGTTTGGCCATTTTGAATGTTCAGTTAATTTTTGACAGCTGCTTTGCTTGCACGTGTTTTGGCTCATCTTTGATTTTTGCCTATTCCAAAAAATGGATCAAAGAATCTGTATCAAATTTTGTGTGAAAAACAAAATTAAGTGCGCGGACGCATTCCGAATGTTGACTGTGGCATATGGTGAAGCTACCTTGGACCGAAGCAACGTTTATCGGTGGTACAAAATGTTCTCAGAGGGCCGAGAAGATGTGAACGACGAAGAG
>NW_017305832.1:271741-283027 GCF_001594115.1 Trachymyrmex septentrionalis | reverse complement strand
CCCCCTGTGACTTTTTCTTGTTCCCGAAACTGAAGAGGCCCATGAAAGGACGACGCTACGCTACGATTGAGGAGATAAAGACAGCATCGAAGGAGGACCCGAACAAGATCACAAAAAATAATTTTTTGAAGTGCTTCGAGGATTGGAAAAAACGTTGGCACAAGTGTATAATATCTGATGGGGATTACTTTGAAGGGGACAAAATAGATATTCATGAATAAATAAATAATTTTTGAAAAAACACAAAATTCGCGATACTTTTTGAACAGACCTCGTACATCAAGTGTATCCTCAAAAATTTAAACTTTTAAAAAATTTTAAATGATTATTTGATAATATATTATTATGACAAGTAATTGATATATTATTAAAAGTACCAGTTCAAAGTGAACATACATATAAAGTGTATATGATCTAAATTTAATATAATATATTATTAGAAATATAAATAAGTTTCCGCCGTTTTTTATCAAAAATTGGGCATTTATTGCGAAAAAACGGTACCTAATGTTTTATTCGAAGTATTGTCCATCGCTAGCCACTACTTTTTCCCATCTTTCTGGCAGCATACCGCGTCGGAAAAACGCTTCATCTTTTGAAGTTATCCACAAATCGACCCAATTTTTGGTATCTTCATATGATGTGAAGTGTTGCTCAGACAGGCCATGCGCCATCGATCGAAACAGGTAGTAATCAGAAGGAGCAATGTCTGGTGAGTACGGCGGGTGGGGTAAAACTTCCCAATTGAGTGTTTCCAAGTAGGTTTTGACCGGCGCCGCAACATGTGGACGAGCATTATCATGCAGAAGAATAACTTTGTCGTGTCTGGAGTAGTAGGCGCGTTTTTCCTTGAGTGCTCGGCTCAATCTCATCAATTGTGTTCGGTAGAGAGCCCCAGTAATGGTTTCGTTCGGTTTGAGCAACTCATAATAAACGACACCTAGCTGATCCCACCAAATACACAACATGAGCTTTTTCCCATGAATGTTCGGCTTGGCTGTCGATGTTGAAGCATGGCCAGGTGGTCCCCATGATTTCTTCTTCTTTGAGTTATCGTAGTGGATCCATTTTTCATCACCAGTGACTACACGGTGCAAAAAACCCTTTCGTTTATGCCTGGCAAGCAGCATTTCACATGTGAAAAATCGGCGTTCAACGTTTCTCGGCTTCAGTTCATATGGAACCCAATTTCCTTGCTTTTGAATCATTCCCAACGATTTTAAGCGATGTGAAATTGCTGGTTGAGTCACTCCTAATGTAAGTGCAAGTGCTTCTTGCGTTTGGCACGAATCTTCATCCAATAATGCTTCCAATTCCGCGTCTTCGTACACTTTCGGCCTTCCGCTACGTTCTTTGTCTTCGACGTCAAATTCACCGTTCTTAAACTTTTGAAACCACTCACGGCAACTTCTCTCACTTAAGGCAGCCTCACCATATGCTTCTACAAGCAATCGATGCGCCTCAGCTGCAGATTTCTTCAAATTAAAGAAGTAAATCAAAAGCTCCCGCAAATGATGCTTATTCGGCTCAAAACTCGACATTTTCGCACGAAAAAAGATATAAGATGCTGATGCAAAATCGCTAATATTTCAAGGTTATGTTCTTGCCAGATGTCCAACCTTACGATATGACGTTTTACAGCTGACAATTTTAACTATAACATACTGATAACGCCATTGTTTGTCAAACGGCGGAAACTTATTTATACTCCCAATATGATGAAAAGTAACTCATATGTTATTAAAGGTGCAAGTTCAAAACAAACATACATACATGCAAGTAAAACAGATTACAATTTGATTCTAGAAAATAAGTGCGATATGTTATTCTTAGTGCACAAAATATAAAAGTCGTTTATTGAGATTTGATTTGAAATTTATACTAGCCCGTATTACAATGAAAAATAATTGATTGTAATTCCAGAGTACCAATTTATTAATAACTTGGAAAAAGAACATATATATCATACAAAATAATATATCAGTTATTTGTCATGATATCATCAGATAATCATTTAAATTTTTGAAAGTTGAAATTTTTGAGGATACACTTGATGTATGTTCACTTTGAACTGGCACCTTGAATAATATATTAGTTACTTTTTATGGTAATATTATATATATTGTTAGATAATCATTTAAATTTTTAAATTTACATTTTTGAAGATCTGTTTATGTATATATATATATGTATATATATATATATATATATATATATATATATATATATATATATATATATCATATACATGTATACTACATTTAATAGTATATATGTAACTGTTATAATTATAATAAATATTGATCATATATTATATATTTATTTCAATTGCAACAGAATAAATTCTTAATATTCTATGAATATACTTAAAATAAAGTATGGGCTCTCCATCGCCTATTCTCGTGAGAACGTAACCATATTTTCTTCGTCTCTTCGATTTTAATACGATTTTTGACATAGAGATTTTTTTCTTAATGATACTCTGAAATATTATAAAGTTTTTCGACTACGATAAGAAATTTTTATTATTTATAGTAATATATTGATATCTAAGCCAGAATTTTATTGCAGTCGTTTTAATACAGCGGAGCCTTCATACAGTGTCAGAGCAGCCGATGTTCTATTTTCGCACTTACGGCAACCATTATACAGTGCTAAAGCAGTTGATGTTTTAATATAGCATTTACGGCAGCATTTATACGGCGCCGGAGCAGCCGATGCTTTATTTCAGCACTTACGGCAGCCTTTATATAACGCCAAAGCAGATTAATTGTTTTAATATTCTGAAAAATAAAATTTAATTATAAACTTTAATAATTTATTAAGATTGTTTATTAAGATAGTTTATTAAGATTCACGTAAACGTATCAAAAGAATTCCGTTATATTCTAAGAAAGTGTCATTATATGTAAAAGTTATTTCCAAACTTACTTAATCTGCTCCAAGAATAACATAAATGCCACTTGTGCTCCTTTGGGTTATTTCTTTTTGAAACTTGTAAATCATTACAGAGTAACATCATTCAGATTTTTTGTCTATTCTCAACATACACGTGTAGTGATCACAATTCATTTCTTCGTCTTCGTGAAATATAACGCTTATTACCTTGTACTTTTTTTTTATTAATCGTGACAGTACTCGTCGGTACGGCATTAATCCGATTGTCGATAATTTTTTTAGAAGCACCATTTAGAAAAGTGTATAAATTGAGCTGTATTATTAAGAGGGATGAATACGATTTTCTTTTTCAGAATGGTACCCTTACATTCATTACAATTGCCATTTATCATTTCCCATTTCGAAAATTCTAGATCAATCAAAATTTGCAGGGTGACACCTTTTTTCCTTTTTAATGTCGACTATATAGGTAATATTAGCAAACAACTCTTTTCCGTAGTTATGTTGTAATTACATTTGGCATTTGAACAAGATGTTACGTGCTTCAATTCGAGTTCTAATACATCATTGATTTCTAAATACGTCGATATTAGAATCGTGAAAAATTCCAAATTTTGTTGTGTTCGTTTTTCAAAGCGTTCTCCGATCTTCTAACCGCTAGAATATTGCAACACTTACGCTCAGTATACGCGCAGATAACATCAGTCAATGCGTTCGATACTTTATTTTTTAGTATGTTTTCTAATACATACCCAATGAAACGCACATTGCAATATTATAATAGCGTAACATGAAACATGATCGTCATTGCAGAGGCCGTATATTTTTCATGTAACTATACTTTCTGATTCCTCACAACTACAATTCTGTACATCATCAATGATATTAGGTATGGTTCACCGACAATCGTGAATTTTCGCAGTCTTTTTCTCTCTTCGGATGAATTGATCTGTGGTAGCTGAGTTTTAAACACAGATCTTAGTCGATTATATTTTACAATGGCTCCCGAGTTTGCTTTAAAGGATGCCGGATTGAAATTTATCAAATGTAGGCTTTCCAGTGTACTCCCTCGTGACAAACCTACATAAGCTTGACCATCACTAAACACACTTGTTCCTAGATTCATCATTGCATTTTTACACGTAATTCCTTGACTTTTATGTATAGTTCCATAACTGAGAGACAATGAAATTGTTTTCGACCATCATTTTGTGGAATACTTGGAATTTAATATCTACTTTCGTTATTATGATTTCTTTGTTATCCAAAATAACTATTTTAATGAAATCAATACGATTTCCGTTAACAAAGCGATTAACTGCAATTATTATACATTGCCTATATTCCATTGACAAGTCGTAAAGTTACATCAATGTTTCGTCGAATCATTATTTTAGCGTCAATGTTAATCGCTATTACTCTTTCAATGCCAGCTATTTCCGAAACTTTGTCATCTTTGTTTTCCAAAATTTTGTGCATTTTTTTTTGCTGGAGCACAATCGACATCTTCTTCTGCTATCAGTAGAATTTCATTGCCGTCAATTTTATCAAGCATTGCCATGTTCAAAACCTTACACAAATAACACGTGGGTAACAAACATATGGTATCAATCGATAATTGATTCATATAAGTGCAAAGTTTATTCAATCTTTCGTCGCAACTACTTCCTTTGAAATGGATTTTTCTCGACTGAAGAATATTGATGACAGAATCCGTTACTAAACTTATTCGTATTCTAGAAAGTATATCGCGATATGTGTTATAGCATCTTTGTCACATATTAATCAGGAGTTTGTCGTAATCGAACAATCTCCACAAATCAGATCCACCCATGGTACCTAAATACTTCTGAATCTCTGATCGAGACATTTTAATGAAGATTGTTTTTTTATAGGGAGAAGCTGCAATAAGTCTCCAAGCAGAAGAATGTGTTTTCTGCTAAAGAAACCACCATCATATGTCGTATCAAAGATTTCACATAATCCTAGATTGAAATCATGGATACTTCATCGATTATAAATAATTCAACAATCTTTAATTTGTTTCTCAAAGTTTTCAAGACCATGTCTGACAAGTGCGTATACTTTGCCGTAGATTCATGAGTAACGGGTAGCTGAAACATTCTATGGATTGTCAAGCTTCTATGGATTGTCGATGCCATCGATATTGAATGCCGCGATACTCATGGGAGCAGATATGGCAGTTGCTTTTTTCACATGTATTCTGATCCATTGTTTAATCATTTCAATAAGAAAACTTTTTCTTGTACTACTCTCGCCACTTACGTACAATCGTAGAATCTGATTTTTATTTTGTAAAACTTGGTATACTCTAAACGATATACTCGAAGACTCTTTTCTGGTCTTCGTTCAATCGCGACATCATTTGCGATAAATCAATTGGGACGTCAATCTTATCAAAATCTATCAGATCTTTCATCGCATCGTCAGCTTCTATCGGATTGCAATTCAGTTCATTGTCATTGAATTTATTTCTATCTGCTGTTTTCAGATCATTTTCGCACTTCTCGATTAATTCAGCAACACGCTCAAAAGCTGTGTGTATTTTTTCGAGCCTTTCATAATATTTCATCGCCTTCGTCAAAGCAGATGCTGAAATCTTCAAGGCATCCGTGTAAGTCTCGTATGCACCTTTGAGTTTACTCAAATCTCTCCACGGTTTAAACAAAAGAAGCAGTGAGTAAAAGTATTTTTCGGGTTCAGTTTTTTAATGACTTTTTTCAACAACGTTCTTAATGCCGTTATGTGAGAAACTTTATCAAAGAATAACGTATTTGTTTTAAATAATGCAGTAGAATCAAATTTTATATTTTTAATCGACCAATAATATATTTTACTTACTTCAACGAAAAAAATAATTAAATCACAAGAAAACTAACATAATCGAACTCTGTTTCCATTACAATTTTCGGATTAATCATTTACACGATTTATATTAAAATATTACTATTAAATTATTACTAGATTATTTATGTTGCATTATATATAAGAACACCAAAGAGGATGAAAGAGAATGAGCGAGGACGAAAGAAGGCGAAAGAGGGCGAGAGAGGACGAAAGGAGACGAGAGAGGATAAAAAAAAGTGCGATAGGGCGAAAGAGAGGTGGATAGTGGGGGAGGAAGATGGGAATGGGGAGGGGGTGGAGTGATAGTCATCAAATTAGAATCGTTACATGATTTCTTATCTTCCTATCATATTTACAACTTTTTTCTCTCTCCCAGGTATTTTTCCTTCACGTCTGTTCTAGCCCCCTCTACTTAATCAAATCTTAAAAAAAAAGTTATGTAATAATGCGTTATTTATGCACTATCCATATTCACAAAAAAAAATTTTTGCGCTCATTTCGTTTAGTTAAAAAAAATTTTTTGTAGGGGGCTGAATAGGCAGTCAGTCAGTCTTCTCACCCGTTAAAAATAATCGATTTGGAAAATTAAATATACAGAATTTATGCGTTATTTATACGCTACTTTTTCCAAGCATTTTGGATTTTTGCGCTGCAATCCTTAAGGCACTTCCCTTTTGGAGAGAAGTATTGGACACTTTACGGCAGCGAGCTTCCAAAATAATCAATGATTGGAATACGATAATTTAAGAAATAAACTAAAAAAAATTTTATCTCTATGTCAAATCTTTATGTCAAAGATCGTGTTAAAATCGAAGAGAAAAAGAAAAACAAAGAAAATATGGTTTCGTTCTTACGAAAATGAGCGATGGAGGGGCCCATTCTTTATTTTCAATATATTCATACAATCCGCATAACCCAGATTTTAATGGGTTATGAGTGTTTTGAGGCCTACCTTTTTGAGATTCAGCGTAACGCGTCGCCGATTTGTGCGCATTGTCATGCGACTGCGGATACGGCGATGCACGCTGTTGTTTTGCTCGTCTTGGGTTGTGAAGAGGACATCACTTTTTGAGCGGTTGGGGCTCGATATCTTTGACAGAACATACGGCTCCACTGTCAGGGCGGCTATGTGCTCCGCTGTGTGTTGGACGATCCTCGCGGATTTCTGCGAGGCCGTCATACGCAAGAAGGAGCGGGCCGAGTGGGAGCCTGGAGAGGCAAAGGGCTTCTCTGGGGTTTGACGACAACCATGTGTAAAATGTATATATAATATAATGTACATATTTAGGACAGTATTTAATATAATATAGGATAGGATTCTAGCTTTAAGTAGTGTACCGGACCATGGAGGTGAATATATTCCACGATTGGGGTGCACCCTGATCAAATGTCAGGTAGACGGTTCCGAGGTGTGCCCAATGTGATCTTGCGGAGGTGCTAAATAGAGGGAGTTTTTTTAGTAGGTAGGCGATGATGTCCGCTGTCCTTCCTAATAGGAGGGATGCAAACTCATCGAATCCTGCATAATCAGGAGACCGGCTCTTGGGAGTCTTCCCCTCATCCGGTTAGGTTCTCCTTCGGAAGCATCTCGGATAAGGGGCTATGTGAATATTTTTCTCCTCCTCGCAAATAAAAAAAAATATATTCATACAATATTAAAAATTTATTCTGTTGCAATCAAAATAAATATTAATTAAAGGTCGTGTTAAAATCGGAGAAATGAAGAAAATGGTTGCATTCTCACGAGAATAGACGATAGAAGAGATCATTCTTTATTTTAAGTATATTCGTAATGATATGCGCTACGTCAACTAGGACGTAATGTCAGTTTTATAACGATAGGTTGCGATAATGACCATCAGTACACATTCACTAGAAGTCTGCATATATTTTTTTTTCGACTAGTTTAAAACCGTTCTATTTTAAATTATATATACAATACTTGTCATTTTGTAATTATAATATTGAGAATGACCCAATCGAGCTCGAAACTCCGTTTTTATTTTTAATTTATCTTAGTTCTTTATAATTATATGTATAACTTTGGATAGTTTTTTTATCATATTTCGGTTATGTATAACTTTTACTTAATTTTATTCTTTTTTTCAATCTGAAATTATTACTTATTATCGCAGATAATAGACCTGCGGCATATGATACTTATCTTCCCACTACATTTCCTACAACCTTTGAAAAGTTAAGCAGTCGCCCATCTCACATTAAGAAGTTATTAAAAATGAAATAGGGAATTCAACTCCGATGACGCTGACCGTGACATATATAGTCAAGGTAATGACCCTTAGTGACCATCAAAGGACAAATCACCTCCGATGACCATGATCTTCTCACACATTATGAAGATCATCACACCGAACAATCTTTGGAAAATTGTAGCAGTCACGTATTACAAAGCTATCCAAAAAAATTAAAATGACTTTGATTTATATTGTTAAAGTCACAACCCTCTGAATGACTATCGGACACTTTCAGCAGGCAAGGGTGAGAGAGGACGAAAGAGAGTGAGATAGGGTAAAAAAGAGAGAGGTGGTGGGGATGAGTGATGGGAGAGGAAGAGAGGCGGAGAGAAGGGGTGGAGTTGGTCGAAGTTGGGAGAGGTGTGAGTGAAAGGTGAGAGAGAAGAGAGGTGCATGTAACTGCGGACAGAGAAGGAGAAGAAGACGTTACTTCATTTTTCATGAAAATCATTTTTCGATCGCTTGTATGTCCAGAACGGCTTGATCGATTTTTATTTCTTTTGGCTCAAATTACTCGTGGCGATGCCGCTTTTCAGGATATGTGCGATTCAAAATTTTTTATATTTTAGTAGTTCTTTCTCCCCAAAAAATGGACTTTGGTGGCTCGGGATAAGAGATTTGTGTCTTTATGTCTTTTACTTTTTTTTTTAACATGGCTAGAGACACTACCGCGTCTCCTGATAATTTCATTAATTAATTAAATTTATGTCAAGACGTAACAATAATACTAAATTTTTATTATGTCTTTAATCTCATAATAATTTCCTGAATTAAAATTGTGTCTAAAGCCAAAAATAGAAAAAATTTGTATTGTGTCGACTTAATTATAATTTGTCGCTTTATTATTATTGTGCTACATAATTTTAATACAATACATAGAAACTTGAGTTTTTCGATATTAATTTCAAACTATTTTGTGCTGTTAGAAAATAAAATGGCTTACCATTTATTTAGTACTGATAATATTAGAAACACATACACAAATTTTTATACAACGACTTAAAATTATGTTGCGACGTAATAGTAATTTCACGAATTAAAGTTATATCGAGACATAATAAAAATTCTCAATTATCATTATGTAGCGACATAATAATGTTTCCATGAATTAAAATTATGTTGAAACATAATAGAAACACGGAATTTTTATTATATCGCGACGTAGTAATAATTCGATGAATTAAAATTTTGTTGCGACATAATGAAAATTCCGTACTTCGATCTATGATATAATATTATGTCTCGATAATTTTAATTTATGGAAATATCATGTTAAGACATAATTTTAATTCTTCATTATTAACAATTGCAATTTTTTTAAGGTAATTATTTTTTAAGAATTTAGTAGTGGTAGTGATAGTGGTAGTGGTAGTGATCGTGGTAGTGGTAGTGGTAGTGATAGTGGTAATGGTAGTGGTAGTGGTAGTGATAGTGGTAATGGTAGTGGTAGTGGTAGTGATAGTGGTAATGGTAGTGGTAGTGGTAGTGATAGTGGTAATGGTAGTGGTAGTGGTAGTGGTAGTGGTAATGGTAGAAACTTCGGAATTTCCATATAGAGTCATATACGCGAGATTCGATTCTCGGAATATGCGCATTGAAAACGATACTCGTACATGCGTCGACCACACGTCATAAAATCAGATACAGTACAATATGATAAGTATCTGGATTTTCGTATTACTCTAGATAAATTCAGGAAATTCTTATGGATCAGTATCTACATTACATTTTGCAGTTTCGTATAAACCATACAAAAATTGTGGTCTGATGAAATGATTAATATGACTTTTAATAATATTGTAGATACGATTGAAATATTCAATAAATGTATTAGTATTTATCCTGAAAATACGAGATAAAAACAAGATAAAAGCGATAAAGTACAGATACACCTTAAATCTCTATTGTACTTAATCGGATTCTATCGATTTTTTTAAGCAAGGCTAGAAAATCAGAGTCTGGCCATGCTAAAAAAATGGCGTGCGTGTCCAAAATGTGTGTTTGCTCTCACTTGGTGCTATGAATGTATGCGTGTTCTCAATTGGTGACAACTGTCATTGTGTGGATACGCCAATCATAAGAGAGGATGGAGAGTGTTATATCTCGGTTTGTACGGGAAGGGTGCGCGATCAAAGATTCAAGTACTCGCACTCGATTCACTCCTGCTTTATTTCTTCCTTACAACAGAATACCAAAGATTCGGGCGACGAGCAGAAAAAAGACCCCCACATGAGGCGAGCACGCACCACCTTGCTGTTTCCTTTCCGTTTGCGCTTGCGCCGTCTCGTGACGTCACTCGCGTACATGTAAATGCTCGCGGGTGTATCGGCGCGGCAATATTCGGTCTATATAAATGTACGAACGCACCTAACAGAGAGAAGGCCAGATTCTCTGGTATTCTAGAGACTCTAGTGGAGGGAACGTCTTTTGAGCATCCCATGGACGTCCCTAAGATATCTGTGCTGTGTTGAAAATTTTCAACGACAAAAAATCTATAAGAATTATTTTGTCTTGATTATGGTTTAAAATTTGTTTAATATTAATTTATTTCAGTTCATTACGTCCTAAAATGGATGTTTTTAAGATGACCAAAATGGTAACACTGGATATTTTTATAACATTTTTAAAATATCCATGGATCTAATCTGGATATTTTTAATATATCCAAAATGTCCAACATATACGTTTTAAATATATTTTTAAAACGTTACTGTGCTGTCTGAGATAAGAATATCGCATTCCAAAAAGTTGCGAGAGAATATCATACACGAATATCGGAGACCAGCTCAGCTGTTTAAATTTCGAAGCAGAAAAGAAGGACAACACGGAAACAATCACAATACTATTCAGGAAGTTAGAATAATTTAATTTTACTTACAATAAAAAATTTCAAATTAGCTTTTAGAATAACTCTTTTTTCGAACATTTGGCTGAAAGGCGATTTGTTTTGGAGCAGTTAATATTCGTTGCATACGAAAAAAGCTTCTCTACCGGACTTGAAGAAGGAAGAAGAGTATTATATCTCAAAAAAATACAATTTTAATCTAATTGTAACAGTAACCGTATGAAATTACTATTATAATTGCAATTGAATTAAATTATTGCACAGTTCAACAATTACTGTAATTTTGTAATTACTTCAATTATAATTACAATGTAATTGTAATTACATTGTAATTGCAATCAAAACAACTGTAATTGTAATTAATTATATTTATTAATCAATTATGCCCAACTCTGATAAAGAATAAATTTAACTTAACAA
>NW_017305832.1:265746-271641 GCF_001594115.1 Trachymyrmex septentrionalis | reverse complement strand
TTTGATTAATTTTTTTTCAATATTTACGTGACTGATAATCAACAAATAGGGATATGGATTTTACCATGATCTAATTGTTTTTTATAAAATTTCTTTTTTAATATAATGAAACAAGAATTGTTGATTGATTAATTTACACCATTATTTTTACACTACTCAAATCAGCATTTTAAAAAATGTAAAGAAACATAAATATTTAAATTTTTTCTGAAAAATTATTAGTGGTTGATTTTTGTGTTAATGTCTACTCTTATTTAAAAAATAAAGATGAAGAAATGAATAAGCATATAACAAATCATAACCTTTCATTTAAGTTAATTACTTAACAATAATTTATGGGATTTATTGAAATAAGTTCTTGGAGACTTTTATTTATACAAATTTTATTTTACGAAGTAATATGATTGTTAAGATAATTCGATAATTGAATTATATTATTTTACAAATCCTTTTTTGTATCATATTTACTTTAGTATATTGAATGTTAACATAACATATGTAATTTCTAAACGAATAAAAAAACTGCTAAATAACAAAAATATGATACTTTGTACTATTTTGTACTTGTTGAGAGAAGAGGGAGGGGAAGCGTATGAGAGGAAGAGAGAAAGTGAGAGAGTAAGAGAGGGAGAGAATAAACATACAGAAAATTATTAAGAATTTTTTTAAAGAAATTTAAATTCCATTGATTAATCTAGTTCCAACTTTTTAAAACTACTGTACGCCGAATAAGTTTTTTGTACTTTCACATTTGCCAACTCGCAAAGATTCGTTCACTCGTCTATTAACATTATACTGAAATCAATAACAAAATTCCTCCAGCAATGTGTTTAATAGTTATTTCTTCAATAGGCCCTGCTTTTCCACCATAATCGTTTGGTAAAGCTTCAATAGGTAGAAATTTCTTCACGGTTTCCATGCTCGAATAAAAATGCAACTAAAAATAATAAATGTCTATTCGCACCTCATATATTTTCATATTTCGTATATATTTTTAAGAAGAAAGATTTTGAAATGTGTATAACAGTATAACATATATGTCTTTTCGTTGACTTACGAGATTCATTAGTTCTTTCTTCAAAAGTGGCTTTATCAGATTCATTAGTGTATCTACTATAGATATAGTATTCAATGAATATATGAAAACCCTTTAATCAAATCGGAGCAGATTCTTGTACGTAAAATAAAACTTTTTTTTATTCCCATTAAGTTATCACTAGCGATATGACTAAAAGATAGGCCGGTTGTATCCAAAATAACAATTAATCCCTCGTTGGTACCTTGTGTCACAGATTGTACTTCGCATGTCATAAGCAAATATTTCATACATTCATAATAATCGAATTTATTTGGATTCGAATCCAGAAATTTAGTAAATGTCATTACATATCCTTCCTTGGTTTTTTGCTCTAATAGCACAACTGTCTTTATTGAAAGAATTTTTTTTTCAATATTCAAAATATAAATTTTAACGATACTTAATTTTAATAGTTTTAATCTTAATAATTTGGCAGATTAACTTACATGATAGAGAAAACTTTTTGCAATACTTTTTACGCAATTGGATCTCGATTAGAAAATACTTCCGGCAAAAGTATCCTTATGGTATAGAAATTGTCTATCGTTTTCTTAAACGGTTCTATGCGGTAATAGTTGCTATACAGAAACAAAATAAGATATAACATTTCTACTCGTGGCAGATGAGGTTGCTTTACCATCCAATCCTTCAATATTTGCAGATCTGACATTTTGAGTTCCGGATTCCGTTTGCACTGTTCTTCTACTGACATATTGAATTAGTAGTGATATCGTTGCTCTGATCGGCCTATAAATTTGTAGATTTCTCGTTTATAATTTTTTCTGAAAAATACGTAAAAAAAATTAAAAATATATAAAATTATGTACAGAAGTGAAAAATATATACACATACATATATGAGCACAAACATTTACTTTTATAATTAATTAAAAATAGACTCATACTATTATAAAAACCGATTATAAAATCGATAACATTGTTTTAAACTGTATCAATGGATGCGATCGACAGCTACTTAATCATATCTTTACTTGTTGGAAAAATATCTGCCAGATAGAGCAATACGGTGATATATTGTATTATATAATTTGAATAATCGGAAGTTGTAAAACTGCATCGCTATCATAAGTATCGCAAGTAATATTTTTTAATAATTAGAATAAATCTATATAGATACAGGAATGAATTCCTCAAAATTTTTACCTATTTTTTTTTGTAATTATATAATATTTGTAATTATATAACATCATATGTCACACATATTAATGTAGGTAATAAAGATACATGCGTATGTTGGTACATGCGTGCACATGTAGATAAAAAAAATTGTGCGCAGCGGGTAATTATACGGATCCTGGTTTGATATTTTTCTAATAAATGAAGTCATCACCATGGAAACTTTCACGCAAGAGGTCGTCCTCTTAAGACATAACTACAAAAGATACGACGTAAATATTGTTACGTCCAAGTTCCGGAAATAGATTTAAAGAAAAGAGGGAATAGGAAGGATGGAGTGTGGAAGGACTCTTGTCTCGCAGGTATCCGCACAGAGGCAGATACCGCGAGTTGAACGCACTCTTTTTATGTTCGCTTCGGAATATGGGTCCCGTAAAGACGCTATGATACCTGTTTCCTACGAGCGGTGCGATCGTCGGTCCGAATGTTGAGTCAAGGAAATCCCTTTAATTCGGGAATGGACCACGATCTCTGAAAAGGCAAGGTTTAACGACTAGGAGGATTTGTTAGGGTTTTAAATTTGAAGAACGAGAGAAAGAGAGACGAAGAATTACTAGTATTATTTATTATTACTAATTATTATCAATCGGACAGAAGATAAAAAAACAAGGTTATATTAAACATTAATAAGCTTATTTATTATAAACTATTTTATACATTAACTAATATGATTACTATAAAAGGAAAGAAAAAATTCATAAGTCTACACGATAATCATTATTAACTACTTAACATACAATATCTATTTAATAACTATTTTACATTTTTATGCATGTTAGAGAATCAGGTTTCAGGGTAATATGAACACACAGGTTTTGTTCAGTCTATTTCACGGATAATAATGGAGGAAGAAGGAAAAATATTAAAAAAGAATTCCACAGGAAGTAAATATGAATTGGAGGAATCCGAAATAAATACAGGAATACCGGAACGGGGATGTTGGCCGGTAATTGCATGCCGAATTTCATGTGGTTTCAAAATAATGAGGGCCGATTGTAAAGGTCTCCTCAGGAATAGATGCGGTAATCCGCGGGAATTGGCTAATGAGTGACTCAAAAGTGTCACTCTCTTGGATGCGAAAATAGAATCTCGGTGGGGGAGGAGGAATTTCTTCTAAGAACTCCACGCTGCCCGTAGAGTTCGTCGGAGACGGAATTCCTCTAGGGGAAACCTGGATTGAAATGACTGATGAATCGGATGCTAGCGGAGGAGTGTCAGGAAAAATTCGCTTCGTCAGGGCGTCCGAAAACGCGAGTGACGGAGATCGAGGGAGAGATGAAGGAGTTCGAGGGGGAGGCGAAGGAGAAGGGGGAGATAAAAGCGCCTCTAATGGGTCGTAGTTAGTACCTAGAGTCGGTGGAGCCGGTGGTGATCAAGGTGATACAGGTAATGCATCCTCGACTGGGCGACTCCAATCTCGAGAATCCTCAAGGTACTTTTGGTACTCTTGGTCCAGGAGTCTCCACGCTTTCCGATAGGCCCGACTTCTATGCCAAACCTTGTAGGGTTTAAGCGTGGCACTATGGTTTAACGTGAGTTAGGTATAGCGGATATATACATGTGTGTGCGTGTGCGTGCGTGCGTGCGTGCGTGCGTGCGTGCGTGCGTGCGTGCGTGCGTGTGTCAAGATGGGACTTATTGTTATTCTGCGAGATTAGATTTTTGGGGATGACCAAAAGGTCCGATCTTTGTGGTTGTCCAAGGACTCCGAGAGGAGAGTTGATCCAGCAATGTAGAGGCTCCGGTCGAATCTTTTGACAGTGGTAACGCAGTAGATCACTCGATCTAAGTCGATCTAGTCGCGGATCGCGACTCACCACTTTTATTACGGGTAGTCGCGAATCGATGAAGTTTGACTGATAGTTGCAAACAGAGTTTCGGAGGCGAGATTTTAACTAGCAGCGGACCAGTAGAGTAATCTTTGAAGATGAATTTTTGACTGACTGCGGACCGGCAGAATAACGTTTAATGGTTGAAATTTTATTGACTGTTGTTCGTGGAGAGCCTCCTTTTATATTGGCGAGTTAGTGATGCCGAGTGCAGAGCTTGCGTGTGCTACTATAGGTCTAATCTAGGATTAGAATTAAGGATATCGATTGTGAAATGGGATACTGGGGTATGTGTCTAAGACAATTTCCGTCATCAACCATTTGCCGGATGTCCAATAGTTTAGAGCATGTGTCATCTATTACAGACAACTGCTGTTTCAGTTTATAATTCTTAATCTATTTACTTCTCCTGTTCCTCGGGATAAAGTTTGCCTATTCGGCACTTAGTTCAAATATCTAATCCAACAACTTCGTCCCGAGTGGATTATTAATTTAAAAAGGCAAATGTTATTCGGCTCGTCACTATTGTAACCTCCTGTAGTAGAAACAGATGGTCTACCGGTGTTACTTGTTAACAATTCTTATGGTAATGATGAAAATTTTAATCGAAGAAAAGAACTATGGAGTCTGGACGTAACAATACATAACTAACCAGAGAAATACAAAAAAATGAAATCACATCTTTTCTTGTTATTTTAGCATTCAGAAAATAAGATGATAAGTTGTATTTTTAATTTGTTTGTTTAAATAAGTTTTATACGTTATTAAAGTATGTTATTATGTGCATCTTTTGAATAGTTATTTATTAAGTTTGGTTAGGAATTGTTGAAGTAATCGTACCGAGTCAGGTCGCGGTGGACAATTGTGCGCAAACGTTTTGAATTGCGCATAATTACTCATCTTCCATATACTATATGACTAGCACTAATTTATTTGTTTCTTCTTAGCATTATTTTAAACAATATTAAAAATCTTTATTTTAGACCGCATATGTGAAAAACACAATCAATACTAGAAAAATATCTATTACGCTGGATTGAAGCTGGATCTTTAAAGAATTTAATCTTGAATTAGTACACACTATATATGTACTGGCATATACATATATACCATATTGTAGTCTTTTTAGAACTGCGCGCCGAATTGTTTTTCCGAATTATAAACGCAAATAGTTATAAACTACTCTAGTAATTGCGAATTAAATTGACAAGCAATTTAATAATTTGATGCTACCATTATGCATCCCATTATAAAGACGTTAATATGTTGAAACTGTTAACAAATTTATTGCAAAAAATATTATCTTGGCCAGGACTTGAATTCGGATCTCTTCTATTCTGTACGATCCTAAATTAGATCATCGAGGCCTTAGAAATATTTTTCGCAATAATCGGTACAATAAGAAAACAACATCTTTCTTTCAGGTGATGTAATATAAACAATATTAAGAATCTTTATTTTAGACCGCATATGTGAGGAAGGATATTACTAAGGCCTCGGTGATCCATACATACTTATATCGCTTTAAATTTGAAAAAAAAAACTATTCCAGGGCAATAAATTTCCCTTAGGTGCGCACAGTTTCCCCACTTTTCCCTACGTATCAATTTGTATGTACTGTTAAAAATTATAGATTTATCAAAGAAATAGCTGCAGAAGTAAATAATACAAAAATATAAATTTTCCAATTAACATTCGAACAACACACATATAGGGGATATTTGGAAAAGTAAAAACCTTTTAGTATTTCATATATACTCGTACATACAGCTTAATTCTATACATATATATA
>NW_017305832.1:243000-265394 GCF_001594115.1 Trachymyrmex septentrionalis | reverse complement strand
ATATATATATATATATAGTATACGTAGGTTGCTGGAAAAGTTTCTGTAAATAATATGAAAAAAACATGTAAAATTCGGTAAATGGTTGTATTGTTTTTCGAAGTATTCGCCTTTAAGATCGATACATTTTTGCATATGCTCGAATCAATTTTCGAAGCATTTTTTCCACTCTAAGGCTATAACTCAGATATCAATGTACGAAATGTTTCAACAGCTGCTTCAGGCGACTCAAATCGCTCACCACGCATTTTATTTTTAATGTTTAGGAACAAAAAGAAGTCTTTAGGTGATAAATCAGGTGAATACAGACAATGAGTCATCAATTCGACATTATTATTGGACAAAAAATCAACGGTTTGACGTGCTGTGTGACAGCTGGCGTTGTCATGATGAAGAATGATGCGATGATTTCGGTGTTGTACGCAATTCATTTATGACTTCTGGCAAACAAATTGTTGTATATCAATTAGTATTTACAGATCCACCTTCGATCCTCTGAAGCCACGGTTGTCACATGTCCAGTATAAACAAGAAGAAACAAGCAATCATTTTCTTGGCAGCACTGCGTGAACGAACAACTTTTGTTGGTTTCGGTTCACTTTGAAATACCCAAACAGTGGATTGTTGATTACTTTCGGGCTCATTTCCGTACGCTCAAGTGATCATGCAAAATCGTATGTATTGCTTTCATGTCAATGCCTAAGGATGTCTGAATCTCGCGATATGTTATATGCCGGTCTCGCTCAATCATTTCACGCACAGCATCAACATTAGCGGCAACAACAGACGTGGATGGACGACCTTCACGGAATTCATCATTAAGAAAGGTCCACGCTGGAATTCGGCAAATCAATTATAAACAGTCCTATTGGATGGTGTTTCATCCCCAAAAGCCAAATGAAATCGATCGATGCATTATTTCGGAGTTAGATTACATTTGTAATCGTAAAAAATCATTGCTCGAAAATTTTCACGCGAAATTTCCATTTTCTTACAAAATAGCTTCTTTTAAAATATTATACTATGCAAACAAAACTAGCTTGGGTACAAACTGTCAATTAAATTATAGGTTAAAAACGTCTAATTTTACGGATATGATAGTAGCAGAACGTTGGCGCCACTGGAAGTAATAGATTGCAGAAACTTTTCCAGCCTACGTGTATACCATATATATATATATATATAATTTAATTTCATATTTATATTTTTTCTTTTTTTTCTCTAAATATATATTCCTTTAAATCCAAAGACATAGTAGGTATATATAATATGTACAAATAAAATTAGTAATACAATTTTTAATTGTATGAGCGAAAACGTTATTATTTATTAAAATTACTTATTCACAGATAATTTCAACATGTACCGAGTCTTCTTTCATTCATTTTAAACAGTACACTTTCCATAATTAGCACATTTAACTATATGCAAAGTTGAAATGATATACTTAGTTGGAAAGAAAATTGATCATGTTAATTAACCTTGAACAGTTCTTTAACCGGTTATTCACAGGTGAATCTGTCGTACAAATACTGGCAATATAGCACAGAATATTACTACTGCGCACACGATAAATTTATTATATACTGATTTCTAAAAGAGAATGTCCGAGCGTTTTAAGTGTTTCAAGTGTTCGACATGCCGAAAACGATTATTTTCGTATTGCGCTCCGCGAAGACTAAAATATTTTATTCGTGTAATCACAATTGCGCTATAAATGTCATGATTCAAATTGCTGTTTACAAGTTGATAATTATTAGCTAAATAACAAAAAAGATAATGCAATGCATAATCATTTGAACAATGTGCTATTATCGAATGCATTTCTTGGAGAGTTCTTACTTATATATTATATTGTACATAAATCTTAACACATTCCGTTCCCCACTACATATTTTGTCTGAGTGATGTCCAGTCAGACCGTATGTACCAATGATACACTATGTGATGACTATTCAAAATATTACAGACGGCCTAAATAGAAAGTTGAGCGTATAGATCATTAGTAGTAGACACGTAACGTATTATTAGAGTTAATACATATTTACATTGTTTATTACATTACATATTCTGTACGTTAATTCGTCTTATCTTTTTCTGACACAGGTAATATATTGGAATAAATTACAATAAAATTACATCTAATGATTCTAAGAAATAAGTTAATTGAATATATTTACTATGCACGCTATGTACATTCCGTGCATCAGGTTTAATGTGTGATTGTATTTATTATTAAGATTTATAATTATGAACAATGCAATTAAAATAAATTTCTCGATTTTTCTAATAACATCATACTTGATAGGTTGCGACGTAAGATTCCATAATGCCATAATTAAAATGTCAAAGTTCAAGATTGAGTAAAAAAAATTTTGTTTTTTATATATATACAATTAAAGGATATAGCAGGACAAGGAGCGGATTTCGCGGGCCCTGTATGTAATTCATCGCCACAGGGAACAAAATAAACATCCAGATGAAAGAATATTTTATACGAAATTTTATCTCAAAAGAGCCGCATCATTTCGAGATATCGAAAAATGTGACTTGTCATTAGTATTTTTTTTCTCCGCTAAATCTAAACAGATCTTTACAAAAAAATTAAAGCTATAAAGAATATCAGAAAGATTAAAGTAAGAATTTTCTTGTCATTCTTGGTTTAGTTTTTTATAAATTTATTTTAAAAATCACATTTTTTATATGATTTTAACATTTAATTACTTCTAAAATAATTCAGCAGCTAAAATCTTATCGTAAATTATATTTTATATTTTTTTCATATTTTTATACTTGGTAGAACATAAAAAAAGAAGTTAAAATTGTCTTTCGCTATTTTTTTACCTAAAATATCTTCTAATTAACATATTTTAAGTTGTTCTTAAATATAATCAGAAGATACGGTAGTGTCTCGCACTAATTGTAAAAGCAAACGTAGCGATATCGAAACGCGAGATTTGCCGTATTTTTACGAGACGTCGAATTTTCCAGTACAATGATTATCAGATTTCAATAAGAGCAGAACCGATCAAATTCTAAATCGGTAACTTCCACCCAAAATATATCTCAGGAAAAAATGTTTTGTATATATTTATATAAAATTATGTATATAATAATTATAGGGGGGACCGGGTTTGATTGTCAAAATGCTTTTAACTCAAACAGGATATGGAGAGAAAAATCTCTTTTTTTGACTGTAAATTGCTGATATAATATTAATTTGTAAAATGATTTGTGCTACAAGCATTGTACATATTATTTATAACGATTTTTAAGAAAATGAAGTTAGTAAGTAAATTTTTTTGGTCTGTCAAATCTTTGGCATTATTAATCTCGATATCCCTGTATTCATAGAAAATGACATGTGTTAGAAGATCTGTGTTACAATTAATTAATCATTATCCTGACAAAGTTTGTGAATACAATATCGTTTATTAAAAATAGCTATGTGGGGTATGAAGTAGATTGACTAAAATGAGACGAGGTTAGGTGACAATTAATTTTAATATCTTTAGAGAACATACTTTTAGAGAATATACTTACAAATATATTATATCTCATATAGATATATGTATATGTTCTTTTATTTTTTATATATTATAGAAACTATGGTACAAAAACAAATTACGTATTTTATGATTAAAATAACTATTTTATTTAAATTAATGCCATATTTAGTATTATTTCTCAAAATATAGAACTGGTATTAAAATAAAAATTGTGTTTTTGTACAAGGGTTATTTGAAAAGTTTTGAGCTCCATGATGGCATTATTTCGTCAAAACCATTCTGATATTAGGTACTAAACTTAGTTTCGGCGGCTCATATTTAAATGACGCTAGTTGTAGATATAATTTACTTTGACATCTGAAGCTGGCTGCATTTTAGAGGTTAGACATTTGTCAATAAAATTCAGTGCGAAAAGATTCATTTAAGCGAACAGCCATTTTTTCTGTTATTAAACATGGAACGTGATAAGTTGTTTTTTCGACATATGCTGTTTCATTACTTTGATTTGAAAAAAACTGCAAGTGCAACTCATAAATTGCTTGTCGAAGCTTATAACAATTGTGTTCCATCAGAAAGAACATGTCAAAAATGATTTCAATGATTTAAGAGTGGTGATTATGATGTGAATGATAAACAACGCTCAGGTCAACCGAAAAAGTTTAAAGACACCCAATTGCAAACATTATTGGACAAAAACTCAGCTCAAACGCTCCAAGAATTGTTTGCAGCATTAAATGTTACTCCGATGACTGTTTCCAAATGTCTACATGCAATGGGAAAGATTCAAAAGGAAGGAAAATGGGTATCACGAATTGACCAAAAACCATTGCGAATCGCTTGAACATCTCTATTTCTTTGCTTGCCAGACAGAAAAAAAAGAGTTTTTTGCGGCGCATTGTGAAAACTGGTGATGAAAAGTAAATCTATTTTAATAATCCCAAACGCAAAATGTCATGGGTGGATCCTGGCCAACCATCAATATCTACACCAAAGCGAAATATCCATGATTACAAAGCAATGCTCTGCATTTGGTAAAATATGCAAGATCATCGTTTACTATGAGCTACTCAAACCGAACAAAAGTATCACGGGGGATCGATATCAATCACAATTGAACCATCTGAATGAAGCATTGTTGGAAAAAAGGCCAGCAATAACCAGCAATCGACGCAAAGTTATGCTTTCGCACGACAACGCTCGACCACATGTTGCAAAAGCCGTCAAGGAAACACTGATCCAGTTCGAGTGGGAAGTTCTCCCGCATCTAGCATATTCATCAGATTTAGCTCCTTTTATTACTTGTTCCGATCGATGCAGCACGGCTTGTGGATACACACTTCAGAAATTATGTATATGCGAAAATAGATTGATGAATGAATTGCTTCAAAAATCAAATAGTTCTATCATCGCGGAATCCACTTATTGTCACAAAGATGGGAAAAATTTATAGCTAGCGAGGGCAAATACTTTTGTTGATATATTTTTTGCTTTTGATATCGAGATAAATGAGTTTTTTAAGCAAAAAAATCATCAAAACTAAGTTCAGTACCTAATATTATACAATCGTACATACTTTGAACGATACTTGTAAAAATTGTAGTCATTGTGGATGCTCAGTTGTTGTTTGACAATCATTTGTGCTCGATGTCAGTGTTTTTGTAAAAATAGAAAAAAATAAAAAATCGACGATCGTCATAACAAAAATTTACGAATTGCGATTCGAATTAACTATCCACCGTCTTCACCAGATCTGATCCCCAATGACTTTTTCCTATTTCTTAAGCTTAAAGTTGGACTCAAAGGACACAGATTTTCATATAATAAATACACTGACATCGACTGGCACAAATGACTGTCAAATAACAACTGAGTGTCCACAATGACTACGATTTTTATAAGTATCTTTCAAAGCATATACGATTGTATAGTACCAGAATGATTTTGACGAGTAATGTTTCATGTTGGAGCTCAAAACTTTTTAAACAACCCTCACACAAAAACATAATTTTTATTTTAATATCAGTTCTATTTGGCACAAATACTGACATAAATGACTTTCAAACAACAACTGAGCATCCAAAATGGTTATAATTTTCACAGATATCTTGCAAAACATGTACGATTGTAGTACCAGAATGAGTACTACAATCGTTTTTAATGAGTAATTTTTTGTTGAAACTCAGAACTTTAAACAATCCTTGTGTGTGTTGCCCATAACAAATATACTATTGCCAATCCTAGAACATACGACAATCAATTCAGAATACACGGGGTTAATTGTTACATTTTCACTTTATTTAAAATTAAATAATTTATTTTTACGGATACGATGAATTCACGAGTTATATATTTTTCAATACCTGAAAGATGTAGGTATATTATTATAACGTACATAACATTTCAAAATCAGGCATCCACTTTTTTTCTAAAAATCACTAATCAAAACTGTGACAATCGGTTCCAGTCCTCTATACAATTTTATATAATTATATATAAATGGACATATTTTATATATAATTATACAGGGTGTCCAGAAAGAGAAGAACAGCGCTTAAAGAGAGATTCCTGAGATCATTTTGAGACAAACATTTTAATATCAAAATGTTGAGGCTATAATAACTTATGAATTATAAGCGTTTAAAATTAACGAATCATATGATGTCATGTCTAAAGTTGGCGTGCTCAGGAGCGGCACAACATGAAGTATTACGTCCGACTGGATGTGGGAAAACGATTTTTGTAAAGAATTTTCTCCGGCATTTATTTCTCTGTCCGACGTACGTTTTAAGAGAATTTTATTTTATTTCACGGAATGTTAAGACGTCTATCGTCAATTATAATACAATACGACACTCATGTAAAAGAGCTTGAAGAACAGAATTGGGGATGCAACAATACTAAAGCAACGAAGAAGAAGAATATAATTGAATTTCGCGAGGGTTTACCCCATCCGGAAGACTCGAACGATCCGCTTTCTCCAAAATTAGTGATAATCGACGATCTTATAAGAGAATCGTCGTCGTGCGACGCAACCGTGGATCTTTTTACTAAAAGCAGTCATCACAAGAATTTCAATGTCATTCTCATCTCGCAGAATCTTTTCTATCAGAGGCGTGGTTAGCGCGATATATCACTCAACGCAATTGCATCGTCGTTTTAAAAAATCAATGTGATCGCGCTCAGATTTGTTATTTAGCATGTCAGGTCTATCCCGACGATCTGAAATTCCTAGAAGAGGCATACTACGACGCTACGTCGAGGCTTCACGGTTATTTACTGTTCAATCTGAAACAATCAACCCCGCGATGAAGATGAATGATAAGAAATCACACAGTGCGACAAAAATCGCATATTCGATCGGTAAGAGAACGCTTGTCTCCTCGCGGCGATCTTTTGAACAAAAATGAACGCATAACCTTCTTATGAAACGCTGATGAAAAACTAATTCGTTATATCTCTGAATTTGTTTTTAATACACTTAAAAGTAACATCTCGCTCGAACGTTACGAAAAAAATCGATTAACCAAACACAAAACGGCTCTGCGGCGTGGCAAACGCGGAAATTGGAAGGATAAAAGAAAGCTGCTGGTATAGCGGATTTTTACCTTATATTGGACGTATATTATCGACCTTATTATCACTAATTATTGAAGAAAGGAAATAGTGGTATAAAACGTTATGGAGAGGGCCAAAAAGATAGTTTTAATTTCGACAGAAAATCTCGAGATAATGCAACATTAGCTACGTCAGAATCCGACATTATTCGCTGGCGGAGAGTCAAAGGAAATCGCAGTACCGCCAAATTCGGATAATACAGCGAGAATTAATAATACAACTTATCTAACACGATTCGATGCGGAGATAAGTCGTATTCTTAATTCTGACTGGCTGCGCGACGAAAGTGAGAGATGGAAAATGTACAGAGAGGCATTATGGCGATACTTGCGATTCATCCAAGAAACGCGAAGGCAAAAAGATACACGCATCGAAAACAAAAATACAGAAGACAATGGCACAGGAGATACCTCCGCTGATAACGAGATGACGAGCGATGACATTTTTCGCGATGTCGCATAAATATCCGATATACCTCCAGCACATTCCATCAGTAACACCAGCATTTCGAGTGAGCATAATCATGCGAAGAATAATCATGCGATGAAAAGCATTGAAGAAATAGTGGAATGCGTACCGAAATCTTATCGTAAGTATGCACACTTACTGATGAAACATTTGTTTCGAAAAGTCGTGTTTAATAGAATTAGTTGGGACGAGTATGGAATCGTGACTGTAGATGGTCGATGAAAGATTCGAATATCACTGACTTGATAAACGACGCGATGCGCGAGAGAAAAACTGTGAAAGCAGTAGGTAGAAATCAGTTTGCGCAATTACTTCGTGCGTTGAACATACCTTCTGCGCTGGTGAGAAATAAAAGATTATTGTCCATGCATGGTGTTAGTGTAAACAACGTAAAATTTCGACCTCGGGCAAGTTCCACGCTTTTTATATCGAAAGCGCGAGTTCCATGCCGATTGTATCGCGAGCACGAGGAAAAAAAAAACGTAAAAATTACAACAAGAACTACACGAGGAAAATTCGCTGATGTTTTCTCGAAACGAAAAACTGATACTCCCGCATCTTTACAAAAAGAAAAAAATCGTTACTCGATTGGAAAAAACTAAGATAATACGATGACGTTTGAAAAATTATACTACGAACCGTCACATTATATAGGCTATTCGGCGGTGGATAATCTAACTAGTGCTGTTAAACCGAATTTCTCACAGGGAGAAGTCGTGCTCTGGCTGAAATCGCAAGACGCGTTGCATCGACCATTGCGTAGAAAATTTCCACGATTGCATTACAACGTAACAAACATTGACAATGTGTGAAAGGTAGACTTGATTGAACTCCGAAATCTAAAAAGTTACAACGATGGTTATTCCTATCTGTTAGTGATTATCGATGTACTAAGTAAATATGTTTGGGTAGAACCGTTACGTGATAAAACGAGCGTGACAAAAGCTGCGTGACAAAAGCTTGCCAACGCCTACTAGCGAAAAGCGAAGGACAAATACCCTTAGTACCTCGAGTATACTTACAAACGAACAAGGGCAAAGAATTTGTTGCACAATTAATGCAGAAATTTCTTAAAGAAAACGACATTTGTTTTCAGGTAATGCACAATCCAGATGTCAAAGCCGCCATTGTCAAGTGCTTCAATAGAACACTGAAGGAGCGAATGTGGCGTTATTTTACACATAAAAATACGCGACGTTCTGCAGGACATTGTACGCGCTTATAATCACACGCATCACTCGTCCACGAGAATGCAACCTGCGATAGTAACGAGAGAAAGCGCAATGTATCATTCGTAAAAATATTATGAACAACGTCGTTGGAAAAACGAAACGTTAAAGAAAAGGTTAAATATCGCGGAGATCTCGTTCGTATCAGTAGAGCGAAAGGCGCTTTCGAGAAAGAATACGAGGAGATATTTCAAATTTACCGTGTTCTCGATTGGCGAAATCCTCACAAACTGCGTGAATTAGTAGACAAAATCATAGATGGTATTTTTTATGAGCAAGAATTGAGAAGAACATCTCTTTTTTGGAACATAGAATTGCTCGTATTGAGTCAGAACTTAGTCTTCTAGATCGTCTCGAGCCTATTCTGGTTTAACGCTAGGATGATGGAGTTTGATGGAGTGCTACGGTCTCGGGAATATTGAGAGTGTGACGAATCGATTGGCGGCGGCGATAGATGGCTTATCCACCGATCTGGCTGCTATCAGTGCGAGGCAGATCATCTTTGAGGAGCGCTTCGCTAGGCTGAAGGGGAAGGTGCTGGCTCTGCGACTTATGCTGATGCCTTGCCGGATGGACTGACTGCTTGTTTTGAGCACATAATCAGTGAGCAGAGGGACCATGAGCTCATATTCGGTCTTTCAAAGGTCCCTTTAGAGAATTGCACTAAGATTATAACTAAGTTTCATTCTCCCTTGATGTCTCGATGTCTTCGTCGGAGATTGCGCAGGCCTTCAGGATTCCTGGCAGGAATTCGTTCTCGTCTCCACTTATTGTCAAATTTACGACAACAGCAAGGCGCAATGAATTAATCGCCAAGGCTCGTTGAAGGGGTGGACTGAATACATCTGATGTCTGCGACTCCTGGTCGACCGGTAGGATCTCTATTTGCGAGCGGGCTACAGCTTCTGAGCGGCGCACTTTTGCTGAGGCTTGTCGACTGGCGGCGGCGCATGGTGTTAGGCGTGTTTGGATACGTAGGAGGATCACTTTTTTTCGTGTCAAGGATAATACGCTCTCGTATCATTACACCTCCCCGAATTCACTTCTCTCCGTCCTCAGGTCCGTTTCACCCCTATTTGTTCCCTTTTATCCCGCTCCCCTGTCCCCACCGTTTGTGTCCGATGCAGGTGGCCCTGCGTGACTTCCTGTAGGTCCGTCTCAATTTTTTGATTTAGAATCGGATGTCTCTCGCAATGGCAGACTGCATATTGCACACATCAATGTTAGGTCGCTTGTTCCGCATGTTGCGTTAGTCGGAGACGTTGTCGCCATCCACCCTTTGGACATTCTGGCCGTTGGGGAGACTTAGTTGCGGAATTTGACTGACTTTGCATCCGTCGATATATTGTAGATCAGGGCTTGGCAAAATTTGCACTTCTCGGCCGATTTTCGAGAGGCTCTGTCTTCCGCTACTCCTCTCACCGCTTGCCCCGTGCGCAGTCCAAATGCCGCTCGATATTTAGAGACAAAGTTAAAATAAGACTCATACGCACGATTTTGCCTTATGGAGAGTAAAACAATATCAAAAATACGTATTCTCAATGCCAGTTTAAGAAGAACGAAAGTAAGCCTGGGTGTTTCACTCGTACATGCTATGTAGAATGCTGAGTAAAACTACTGTCAAGTATCCCCTTACGAGAATCGAAGTTGAAACACCGGTGTCGTGCGGAAATCGATAGACAATGCAATATTCGGACTACTGCCGAAACGAATAATAGTCGGCTTTGTCGATAACAAGGCGTTTAATGGCGATAGAAAATTAAACCTGTTTAATTTAAAAAATTACGGAATAAATTTCTTTTCGCTGTACGCCGATGGCATGTAAATTCCCAGTAGATCATTACAGTCAAATTTTTCGAAAGATGAGCCGCTCTACGTTGAAACTTATCATACATTATTCTCGGGAACTGGCATTCATTTTTTGAACGAGGGTAATTCTAAATAGAGACGATTACGCCAACGACTACACTCTTTTTGCTTTCGATCTTACTTCAGATCTATCCGCGGTATTGGAATCTCGTGAAACACGGAAGCTACGATTAGAAGAGATTCGAAAAAGTTCTTTACGAGACTACTAATTGTATCGTCTATGTCCAGTTTGACGATTTTAGAAATCGACTCCTCAAGTCATTGTTGATTTTTCCGGTTAGTCCTATGACTTTCGCGACAAAATTATTTTTCCTTACTACTCATTTTTTTCTCATCTAATTGTACGCAACATGACGAAAAAAGCTTCCGTTTTGCTCATGACATCGGCGCCAACGTTTCGTGACGCAAAAAGGATAGTGAAAATTCTTATACCATAAGGGATATAGTCCTCATACAAGGTTTTCGCGATGTCGAAGAAAACTTTATTCCGAAAAAAGTCATGGTTCTTATGATTAATGGTCACCGGACACTGATGCCTTTATCCATTTGGCGATTTACCCAAGAGAACAAGACGCGAAAATAACTGGCTTGCACGAAATTATTACGGAATTGAATGGTTCGACGGAGATGTCAATCTTAAATACTTTACGATACATCTGCGAGACATTACATGACATGCACGCTACATCTATAGCAGAGGACAAGAGAAACACGTTATCTAAGTAATCTACTCTCCAGAAACGTATGTAATTTGGAAGGAATTTCTCCGGCTTCCAAAAATTTACCAGATTTTGAAGAATATGGACAGCGCTGCATGCATCACGGATTTCGAACCAACGTTAAACATTGCGCCTTACGCTTACAAATTGAAACGTTGGCTAACTATACGACAGCAACAATTTGAGCTACGATAGCCTTCCCTTAGAAAATTGGAGCGAGGTCAAGAACGAAAAAACAGCGGAAATTTTTCGATTTAATTTAAAAATCAGAATTACTATATATTTCGCAATGTCGAAGCGTGGAGAAAAAATATCGTAACAGAAAAAGCGGACCAAAGCGAGGACGAACAAACGACAGCCGAGGAGAAAAAAGATCTTCCAAAATTCGACTCGACGACTGATAGAGATAAAGCTAAGCGTAGCCTAGCGTTTCGCAAACGAATATTTTTGAGAACTCTACAATGCACGTGCCGGCAAAAAAGGTAAATTTTGAATTTACTCCTTCATTTCCTTTTTACGCTCACCTACACCGAGAAATGAATTCACTGGAAGTGTTAAACGCATTACACCATTTCAGTGTCCGATATGCAAGGGTCTATCCTGTCGACCGATTGCAGAAGGTGTGGACGAGGTCTACTGCCATTGTTGCCAATGTGGACGATCATGATCGACCTGGCCAACACTGGATCGCGCCTCCCGGCCTCGGAAACTGGCGACTTTACAAGGGTAGCCTCGTTCGTCTCACCGTGACCTGCAGCTCCTCGTCTCGATCTCTCTGTCTCGCAGTCTGTCTGCTGTTCTTTCGTCCTGCGTCCTTCTCACGTCCTCTCGCTTGCTGGACCACAGCAAGTGCCGGGCACTGATCCTCCCGGGGGCACGCAGAGCTCGTTATCCCCGCGAGGGGGCCTTATCGCGCCTTATTGGCGCGTGTTGCCGCGGCTCCGTTAATCGCGGGAATCGCATCATGTCCGTGTTGCATGTCCTGGCGCGCGGAATTTGAAGGGCCGCGGGATCTTCTCGGGCCGCCTCGAGGCCTCGAGGCGCTTTCTCGGGGCTCTCGCCGTTCTTGGGGTGTAGAGTGGCCATCCCCGTTCTGCCATTTCACTCCGCGTTCCGCCTTGTGTCTGGAAGATGATGCGATAAAAGGTGTCTTGCGACAACAAAAAGGGCGAAATAAATGATATCACCTGCGTGCTACCCAGAGGACAAGGTGTCGTACGCCCCGGCAAATCCGCAGCGGTCGTTACTCGGCTTCCAATCTTCGCCGTCTTCCCTCTTCTCTCGTCACGGTCCGGTGAGGCGGTCAATCTGCGTCAAGATCGTGGGAGTCGCCAGTTTCTATAACTCCCGGTACAAAAAAAGAAACGAAAACGGTAACGCGAAACGCGTGAGACACGCAAATAACGTCGTGAAAAAGCGCAGGTGCGTCCGCCCCCTAAAATGTGGAAGGACTCAGGACGCCAGACTGCATTACTCGGTCGGGTCATGCGACCCTTGTGATAGACGGAAAACGTCTTGTCACAAAGTTTATTACAATTTTTTAAGATTTGGAAAATTTTGGGGGTTATTAATATTTCAGATTGATTGCGTTGAAAGTATGATAACCATATTGGCATGCAATTATTATTTCTGAAATTAATTCATTTTAAATGAATATATAATATATACAATAGTTCAATATCTTAACATTCAAGTCGGAGTGACGCTTCGTATCTTAAGTAATGTTTTTAACATAAACAGTTTCGTTTCCAATCATGTTAATAATATATAATATTATTAAAATAAATCTATTGTGACTTGATAACATAAGAATAAGAATATTGCGATTTACTAAAGTATTTGCTTTTTTAATAATATTTATTCCCGCGATCCCGCGCGCATACGGAGAGCTGGACAAAATACATCATAAATATTTAAAATCCAAAATGCTAAATACTGTCAATTATATTAATTAATATTTGAATTGTAAAGTACAAATTACTTTCAGTCTTTTGCTTTGAAATAATTTTATTTCGAATCAAAAAGTTGAAAATATTTTATACTTTGTAATTCACATACTTACCGAGCAGAAATTTTGGTCCGGTGGCCATATGATATGGACCTGATAAGCATGCCCTGGCGCCTGATCAAGTGCTCATCAGGTGCTCTAATAGGGTCCTGATTCTAAATGTAATGTCGAGAATTAAAATTGCCTGATTAGGATTTTCCTTATCAAGACCTTATCAGGATCTTATGACTCTCTTATCAGGCTCCTTATTGCGCAATATAATTTTGAAAAAATTAATAAATCCAGTTTTATTATTAAAATAAGTATCATTGATTAGCATCATATTCCCGAATACACACGATTACAATTAAAAAAAAAACATTTTCCCCTGTACATGAAAATTAATTTTTTCTTGAAATCATCTATTCAAAAGCTGCACCACACGTTGCATTGCTTGACTTCTGCAATAGGGAACTGCTACCAACTTCGTGATCCACGAATACTGAATGTTAATAAATGTATAGTTGTAACATATCTGGTCAATATAATCCTGGTAGAAATTTGTGCAGTTCAAAAAATTGGAAAGGATACGAGCAGTAGGAGTCAAGTGCCGAAGACGTCGAGCAAAATAATATATCTATGAAACGATTTATATTTTACATTGATAAGGAACCGAATTGAAAGAGTTGAAACATATATAATATTTTATTTGTTTTGTTACATTCACACGTAAAATAAAAAATTTTTGTGCATTAGAATAGCTAACGTAGGCTCTAATGGGCTTTTTTACATTTTTCACTGATAGATTCTTTCGAACCTCATTATATATATTTGTTTATTTCTTTAAATAATTCTATTATTATTAATATTTTAATAATAAGAAACAAATAACTAATATGAAAAAAATGCATTCCATCAGATTCAATTAGCCTCCGGACCGGAATAAGATGATTAATGGTATGGAGTAATTTGACATTATTAAAATGAAAATTAATGTAAATTTTAAGATACATCTTTGGCTGCATATTAACAAAACTTTTATAAAGATGTATTTTTTAAAACACAAACATATTTACTATAATATAAAAAATATATAACTTTGTATCTTGTTACTAGATAAATAACAATTTACTTAATCCGAACCATTATCGGAATTGCAGTTATAACAAATAATACAATAAGTTATCCTTTAGATTTAGTTATGCATTTAGAATGTGCTAAAATTTTCATAAAATTATCCTTTTAATTATTCTTAATGTTTTCACATTATTATTACTACTTCTATTACACTTAAAAGTAATTATACGAAAAAAAGAAGGATAGAATGAACATATATGGACATATTTTACATATAATGGAACATATTTCACATATAATTATAGGAGTATATGTTTATGAATATCTATACATGTTTATGTATAAATGTTCATAAACACATATGATTTATTCTATAATAGTATCTGATTGGATGTTCAATTGAACTGTACACAATCAGTGTCGTTCGTACGCAATAATGAGTCTTTCTGGCGTGATTTTTGATTACTTTCCAACTTTCATTTTTATGAAATTAATTAAAGTTTCAATGTAAAATTTTTTATTTGTAAGTTTCAATAATACTAGCTAAAACTAAAAATGACTCAGTGTGTCTAATACTGATTGGCCAAAATATCGAGAACCATATAAAAGTTATGCGTTTCGCGGGTTTCCTTCGTGTCCAAATCCATTCTTGGAATGTCAACGTTTCGTGAACCTTGCAGTCCACTTCATCAGGGTGAGGAGCAGCCTGATACTGAGGTGTTCCTCCGGGCCGTTCCTTTTTATATTACGTTACTTATTGAAGTGGGGGGAAAGAAGAGATAAAGGGGGAAGGGAGAGAGGAATTGGTCGGTCTTCAATAACCGGGAGAATGATTTTCCATATTTTATTTATGTTGTAGCCATTATCTCTATTTAGATTGTTAGGGTGTTTTTGTATCTCTCCTCTATACTTTCTTAAAAAGTATGAAGTAATGTTGGCTATTGTGATTGTTTTATCAAACAGTATTTGATGTCCTGTTTCGATGTTGTGTTCTGATGCTGACTGCGTGACACCATTCTCCCGATTTCTCCAATGTATACTTGCCCGCAGGAACAAGGTATTTTGTATACTCCTACGAAGCTCAGTAGAGGTCTTTGATTTTTAGGATTTCTTAAGATTTGTCCTATCATTTGGGGTTATTGAAGACCGATCAATTTCCTCCCCTCCCCTCCATTCTCACCCACAATTCTTTTCTTTCCTCCCACCACTTCAATAAGTAGCGTAATATAAAAAAGAACGACCCGGAGGAACAGCTCAGGCTATTCAGAGTATCAGGCTGCTCCTCGCTTTTCGAGATAATTTGTATTGGACAGAAACGGTGTTAGATCGGGTATAGGGATAGTCAATTTAGAAGTTTTTGTCGTCTCCCCGCTTCTCTAAATTTTACGAGAAAATCACTTCTAGTAAAGGAGGCGGCCGATTACTAAAACCGTAAAAAATTTATCGGCCAATGGAGAGACTAAGAACTTTAGCGAATCTTTTCGAGGGAGAGGAATTTTATGAATATCGCTGGCACAAATATACGGGCACAAATAGCACGCCCTGATCAAGCTAAAGTTTAGTCCTACGTTCAAACTCTAAAGTGAATTTTACACCGACTATTTGTGCACTTTTAATTTCATTTAAAAAATGGAACTTCGCGAGTTACTAGGAAAATTTTTCATCGTTGCTAGCAACTTAAATAAAAAATGAGTTGCTGACGATTACGTAGGCTATTGGAAAGGTTTCTGCAATCTATTACTTCCAGTGGCGCCAACGTTCTGCTATTATCATATCCATAAAATTAGACGTTTTTAACCTATAATTCAATTGACAGTTTGTACCCAAGCCAACTAGTTTTATTTGCATAGTATTTTAAATTATTTTGTAAGAAAATGGAAATTTCGCGTGAAAATTTTCGGGCAATGATTTTTTACGAAATGTAATCTAACTCCGAAACAATGCATTGATCGACTTCATTTGGCTTTTGGGGATGAAGCACCATCCAATAGGACTGTTTATAATTGGTTTGCCGAATTCCAGCGAGGACGTACTTTTCTTAATGATGAATTCCATGAAGGTCCACGTCTGTTGTTGCCACTAATGTTGATGCTGTGCGTGAAATGATTGAGCGAGACCGGCATATAACATACCGCGAGATTCAGGCATCCTTAAGTATTGACATGAAAGCAATACATACGATTTTGCATGATCACTTGAGCGTACGGAAACTTTGCAGTCGTTGGATCCCACACAATTTGACCGAAGCTCAAAAACAGGCTCGTGTTAAATGGAGCAAAGTAATGGCTCAAGAAATTCAGCCGAGGTCGGTCAAATTTGGTCTACAACATCGTTACTGGGGGACGAAACATGGATCTATTCGTATGAGCCCGAAAGTAAACAACAATCTTTTGTTTGGGTATTTCAAAATGAACTGAAACCAACAAAAGTTATTCGTTCACGCAGTGCTGCCAAGCAAATGATTGTTTGTTTCTTCGATTATACCGGACATGTTACAATCATGGCTTTAGAGAATC
The DNA here is from genome assembly GCF_001594115.1 of Trachymyrmex septentrionalis. NCBI lineage: Eukaryota > Metazoa > Arthropoda > Insecta > Hymenoptera > Formicidae > Trachymyrmex > Trachymyrmex septentrionalis. The sequence continues at coordinate 248,405 of NW_017305832.1, read as the reverse complement.
GAAGGACTGTAAATACTGATTGGTATACAACAATTTATTTGCCAGACGTCACAAATGAATTGCGTACAACAAATCGAAATCGTCGTTCATCATGACAATGTCAACTGTCACAGCACGTCAAACCATTGATTTTTTATCCAATAATAATGTCGAATTGATGACTCATTGTCTGTATTCACCTGATTTATCACCTAAAGACTTCTTTTTGTTTCCAAACATTAAAAATAAGATGCGTGGTGAGCGATTTGAGTCGTCTGAAGCAGCTGTTGAAACATTTCGTACACTGATTTCTGAGGTTACAGCCTTAGAGTGGAAAAAATGCTTCGAAAAACAATAAAGCCATTTACCGAATTTTACATGTTTTTTTTTATATTGTTTGCAGAAACTTTTCCAGCAGCCTACGTATCTTATCAGACAACAATGAAAAAAATTATTTCGTTTTCGAAAATTTTGTTGGCGAGTGCTCCAGTACATTAGTGTGCGTTATGCACAAACTGGGACATTGAGGTGGTGACGTAACGTATTGAAAAATTGCGATTGGTTAATTTAAAAGTCAAATTGGTTAAGTCGCGACACGATTGCGACGTAGTTTATTGCAAAACTTGTCGTTCGTTACAGTCTTCGAATCATTTGTGTAACATGCGGCCTCTTTGTCGTAAAACCTCAGTAGAAAACCCTGGAGAGGGTACAAGTACTATAGTATCACGAGAAGAAAATCTGCAAACAAATACAAATGACGTCGAAGGCACGGACAAGCGTGTTAAAAGAGATCGCATCTCATTCATGTTTTATGATTTCGAAACGCGACAAGACGAAACGCTCGAAGGAATGGAGAACGTAAGAATCCACGTTCCGACTGCGTCGCGCAACAAATTTGCGAAGCGTGCGCGAGAATAGAGGCCATGTCATTGGTGTGAAGTGCGCGAATTTGTATTTAGCAGAGATCCCGTAAAAGAGTTTGTCGATTTCGCGACGTGATTATCTAAATATTTTTTAAAAATTATCTGTATTGCGCATAAAGCATTTGACGCTCAATTTATTTTAAAATACATCATTGAAAAGTCGGGAATAACGGAAGAATCTCGGGTGATTTTGAACGGGACGAAAATTATCATTATGACGATTGGACGTACAAAATTTATCGACAACTCAAATTATATATGCGATTATCGGAGTTACCCAAGGCTTTCGGGCTGCAGGATACTCAGGGTAAAGATTTTTTCCTCATTTATTTAATACGCTGAAAAATCAAAATTATATTGGTCCTGACGCACGATATTATTCGCCCGAACAAATGAAATCCGAGGAACACGAGCGTTTATGGTTTGGCACGAGGAAATGTCGCATTCGAATTTCGTTTTTGATTTTAAACAGGAAAATATTGACGGAATGACGTAGATATCCTTCGACGTGCGTGCATGGCGTTCAGAAAAATCTTTTTAGGACGCGGAGACGTGTGTCCGTTCGTAGAATGCACGACTATCGCTTCCACATATATGAAAATTTTTCCTAAAAACTTGTTACGCGAGGAAGAAATAGGAATCATTCCACCGGGATATACAGGGTGCGGCGCCAAAATCCGGACAAATTTCAATTTAAATTTTCCGCTATATTGTGCCTCCGCCAGAGATTGTTGTTGGCGCCCGAGAAAGCCTGATGCTTTTAATAAATAGTCATATTCTCAAAATGGCCGCGATGTTGAAACCAAGTGCGGAGTACAACCGAAGAGCCGCGATTATCGAAAGTATTCGCGCCGGGCGCTCGGCGACAGAAATCATTCGGTTTTTCGGGTATCCGAGATCGACTGTGTATGATGTCTTCGCAAAGTATCATGAGTCGGAGAAGTCCAACGAAGGTTCTGCAACACCGGCGAGGAAATTCCACTCGAAGGAGGGCGTTATCAGGACACATTTTTTTAACAAAGGGGAAAATGTCACAAAAGAAGTTTATTTGCGTGTTCTGACAAATGTAGTGAAGCCGTGGATGGAAACTGTGTCGGCTGGAAAGCCATATGTTTTCCAGCAGGACGGTGCGCCCGCCCACACAAGTCATTTGGTGCAAAATTGGTTGTCGGACAACGTCGACATGTTTTGGTCGAAAGAATTCTGGCCTCCCAACAGCCCAGATTTGAATCCTTTGGACTTCTACGTATGGGGCGTGGTTGAAAGGGTCACGAACAAGTCCAGACATCTAAATGTCGCATCATTGAGAGCCGCTATTGAAGCGGCATTCACCGATATGGACCGTGAAGCATTAAAGCGTACCTGCGCACGCTTCAGACCGAGAATGGAGGCGGTCATTCAAGCAAGCGGGGGATATATTGAGTGAATATGTTCTTTATGGTCTTACAAACAATGGAGCTAAACAAATTTTGTAAATCTTTTCATTATAGCAATAAAACATGTTTAGAAAAAAATATATAATTTGTCCGGATTTTGGCGCCGCACCCTGTAGATATAAAGATAATCATCTCGCACAAAGCCCTACAGTGATTATGGATGGAGCATGAGCTCGGACATCTCGACGGATATTACGAAGTCGAATCAACGAACGAGACATCGCGTTACGTACAATTTCATGGTTGTTTTTGGCACGGTTGTCCCAGCTGTTACCAAATCAATCGTGAAAGAAAACTTACGTCCGGGACGTCACGCGAAGATACAATCGACACTCGATACGAACGAAATGACATGGCGTCTTCGACAACGAGGATATAGGGTGATAAAGAAATGGGTGTGCGAATTTTCACGAGAAAAGCGCGAGAATCGCGAGATGCACGCTTTTCTCGAAAGCCATCCGATGTTGATCAATTCTCCTCTCGACCCTCGCGAGGCGTTCTTTAGTGACCGTACGGAAAATATTGTAACTCGATACGAAGTTACGGGTACGAAGAAAATACGCTACGTGGACGTGTGTTCTTTGTATCCGTACATATTGAAAACGGGTTTTTCCGTAGGCCAGCCAACGATTTATATCGGAGAACAGTGTTCGGAGTTGATTGGCGCAGTTCCGAATTTTAATTGTGCACAATACTTCCTCCACGCGATCTCTTTCACCCTGTACTCCCGTACCGCGTACAGGGTAAATTGTTGTTTGGGCTGTATCGTAGTTGCTGTGAAACGTTCTCGCAGGGCGAGTGCACTCACGATCTCTCCGCCGATCGTAAATTCGTAAGAGCATGGGTATCCTGCGAATTGTGCAAGGCCCTCGAGAAAGGTTATCTCGTGACGAGCGTGAGCGAAATATGGCAATATAGAGTCACGCGGTTCGATCCTCGTACGAGGCGAGGTGGTTTGTTTGCCGAATATATCAACAGTTTTTTGAAATTAAAGCAGGAAGCTAGCGAATGGCCGAGCGAATACCTGGATGACGAGAGTAAGGAACAGTATCTTCGGGAATACGAAAAAACCGAAATATTGTTCTCGATAGAAATAATATCGTCCGAAATCCAGATTTACGTTCGGTTGCGAAGCTCTGCTTTAATTCTTTCTGGGGTAAATTCGGCCAACGAACCAATTTGCTTCATACATACAGATCGTAAAAAAATACGACCGTTTGGCAGCGTTGCGATCTGTCTGTATTAGGCAAATTGGTTCGTTAACCGAATTACGAGTTCAAAGAATAAAATAATCAATATACCTGTCAACGACGAGATAATATATGTTTCGTGGCGAAGAGACGGTCGCTCCTTCTCCGCAAACCAATCCCGTGATCGCGGCATGGACGACGGCACAAGCGCGACTAATATTATATGAATATTTAGAGAAATTAGGTAGTCGCGTTTTATATTGTGATACAGATTCGTGTATTTATGTAAACAGAGGCGAACCGAGCGAGTACGAGCCGCGTACGGGGAATTTTCTGGGCGATATGACGAACTCGAGAGCTACGGACGAAGTAGTTTTATCGAGTCGTTCGTGTCCGGAGGCCCGAAATTTTACGTTCGTACGGAGGATCACCGACACGAAATCTGTAAAGTTAAAGGAATAGCATTAAGTTATAAAAACTCTTGTTTTATAAATTTTAATAATATTAGAAAATTAATAATGGATAATGTGAGAGAAAGGCGCGATGAAGAAGAAGAAGAAACGAGCGGGGTAGCGATAAATTTGCGTTTTAGCGCAATCCGTTGTACAGCGTTTCACGAAATCGTAACGCGAAACGAAACAAAGACGTGCGCACCAGTATTGGTAAAACGTAAATTTATTAACAATCGCCATTCCCTCCCGTATGGCTTCAGAAGAGAATAATGTCTTCTTCTTCTTTTTCTTTCTCTCACTTATATTTTAACCCTTTCGCTACGAGCGTCGCCTATAGACGACATCCGCGTGACGACCTGTGTGTACGAGCGTCGCTTATAGACGACATCCTCGCGATCACCTGTGTGTACGAGCGTCGCCTATAGACGACATCCGCGCGATGACCTGTGCGTACGAGCGTCGCCTATAGACGATATCCGCGCGATGACCTGTGTGTACGAGCGTCGCCTATAGATGACGTCAGCGTGATACCACTTGACTATGAGCCCCGCGATGTTTTTATTTTTACGCATACTGCACATCGATCACACTTGTCTCATTCTCTGGTTTGTTCTCATTTGTTTTAAACAAGTGAAATATAAACATGCATTCTTCTGGAACAATCGAGCCAAGAATCACGCTCCAGTCTCCTTCAAGCTGTCAGTGGCTAATATTCAACCGTCTTGAATTAATCCGAGTAAAGGTATATTTTGAACGGGAAATATATATATTTGAAAATATATATATTCTGTACGTCGAAACAAGTTTCTTCTGTATTCTATTCGAGAGTGAAGTGTTTGTATTGTACAAAAGTATTGGTGTAGTAAAAAGAAATCTATTATTTTTCCAATAGATGGCTTTAGTAATCTGTATCTCGCGTTGTATCTATAAGTGCGATCGGGTTACGCCAAATGGCGTTAGAAAGATGAGATTTCGTACTAAAAAAACTTCTCAGACAGTTTTGTGATTGCTTGAGTCAGTATTGTTTGAGCTCGTGTCAAAGATGGATACCAACAAAGAGAAAATACGCCATATTTTACAGTTTTTCTTCGATAAAGGCGAAAACGCAATCCAGGCGGCTGAAAATGTGAATAGTGTTATTGTCCTGATACTGTAACAGTCAATATCGCGCAATTTTGGTTTCGTCGATTCCGTTCCGGTAATTTTGATGTCAAAGATGCACCACGCTCTGGAAGGCCAATTGTCGAAAATGTCGATAAAATAATGGAAATCGTCGAGTCCGACCGTCATGTAAGCACTGTTTCGATTGCCCAGGAGCTAAACATTGCACAAAAAACCGTTTGGAACCATTTAAATAAGGCTGGATACAAAAAGAAGCTCGATGTATGGGTGCCACACGAGTTAACGCAAAAAAACCTCATGGAC
>NW_017305832.1:230535-242900 GCF_001594115.1 Trachymyrmex septentrionalis | reverse complement strand
GGCGCAAACGGTGGCCAAGCCAGGATTGACGATCAGGAAGGTTTTGCTGTGTGTTTGGTGGGATTGGCAGGGAATCATCTACTATGAGCTACTCCCCTACGACCAAACTCTTAATTCGGAACTGTACTGTCAACAATTGGACCGTCTGAAAGAAGCAATCGCCCAGAAGCGGCCAGCTTTGACCAATAGGAGAGGAATTGTGTTCCATGAAGACAACGCCAGGCCACACACATCGATAGTGACTCGCCAGAAGCTCCGAGAGCTTGGTTGGGAGGTTCTTATGCATCCACCTTATAGTCCGGACCTGGCACCAAGTGATTACCACCTGTTCCTGTCTATGGCGTGATTTTGCTGGTGAAAAATTCGCCTCAAGAGAAGCTTGTGAAAATCGACTGTCCCAGTTTTTTGCCAATAGGGACGAGGGTTTCTATGAGAGAGGCATAATGAAATTACCTTCAAAATGGCAACAAGTTATCGAACAAAATGGTGCATATTTGACCTAAATCGGATCATTCTAACTATGCTAAATACGAATAAAGCCTTCAATTTAATGCAAAAATAATAGATTTCTTTTTACTACATCTTATACAACGTAACAAGAAATCTTCCTTAAATCATTAGAAGAAATTGGATAGCAGCTGTTAAGTTTTCAAGGTTTGCAACATTTATTTGAAAATTTTACTTGGTGCTTTGTTTAGTTTGTTTTATAAAATCTTTTTGTACCTCCCTTATTAGAATGTCACAGAGAAGCTCGAATCGATATTGGTCTCGAAAGAATAATAATAACGTAAATATGTCAGATGGAACAGGACTAGCCGAATTATATTGTTTTTTTGCTATGTCATTATTGACACGCAACAAGAAGTTATCATTAGCAGAGTACTGGAGTAAAGATAAACTTCTACGTAGCGATATTTTTGGAGAATTAATGACGAGAGATCGTTATTTCAAATTACTGCAAATGCTACATTTCACCGATGATATTGGTCGTACTAATGATCGTTTGTATAAAATACGTCGTTGAATATTACGAAAAGCATTTAATGAATCATTTTAGCCTTACCAACGGCTATGCATTGACGAAGGTCTGCTTTTGTATAAAGGGCGGCTTTCTTTTAAGCAATACATACCATCAAAGAGAAGCAGATTTGGTATAAAATCGTTTATTTTGAGCGACTGTGAGACAGGGTTCGTGCAAGATTTAATAATTTATGCCGGATCATCTACTATGGTGGATACTGAAAATTTAGATATTGGAAAATCTGGAGCAATAGTGGAAACCCTTATGAAGCCGCATCTAGGAAAGGGCCATACCCTTTATGTAGATAACTGGTATGCGAGTCCCGCTTTATTTAAGTTTTTACATAATAATGGCACAAACGCGTGCGGGACCGTAACAAAAAGGAGAAAAGGAATGCCCAAAATTGACAAACGATTAAAAAAGGGGGAGGCAGCATTTAGATCATCCGATAACTTATTAGTCTTAAAATGGATGGATAAGAAAGAAGTGTATATGCTTTCTACAATGCATACAGCAGAATTTACAACGGTAATCAGGCACGGAGGAGAAAGAGTTATCCAGAAACCTGTATGCGTGTTAGACTACAACAATTCAATGGGTGCAGTGGATAAAGCTGATACGGTCACAAGCACTGTGAACTCGACACGGAAATCTTTGAAATGGTACCGGAAATTTTTCTTTTATTTGGTGAACATTTGCGTCTGGAACGCTTATTGTCTGTACAAGCATAAGATGAAACGACCGATATCTATGGCAAGATTTCAATTGCAATTAATTAGGGAAATACTGGGAAAGTACCATCAAAGTATAAGTCATCAACATCTAACGGGGAATAATCATCCACTGAGATTAACAGAACGACATTTTCCGTCGGTTTATAAATCGGTAGGAAAAAAACCAAGAAGAAGGTGTGTCGTTTGCCATGCGAACGACAAAAGACGCGAAACTGTGTATGAATGTAAAAACTGTAATGTGGGATTGTGTGTCGACCCTTGCTTCAAAATTTATCACTGTAAATTAAATTATTGAGAATTTTAATTTGTTATTAGAAAGTGTTTGTTGTTTGTTATTGTAAAGTGTAATTTTTAATTTTAAAATATATTTTTATTGATAATAATTGCAAAATCTCCAAATATGTTGTTGTATAACACTTAAAGAATCGTACGATCCGGATAATGACGAGGCTGCATCGAAAGATGTAAGTCCGAACATCAGTTTACCTAAGCGCAACATGCACACTTTCCGGCGCAGTGCTCCATTCAGTACCGCTACTCTGGTGGCACGGTGGCCCGTTCAGCGGTGTCACTCCGACGGAGCACACTGCCGTAGCGAAAGGGTTAACGGCGAATTAGATTATCCACCGCCGAATAACCCGCATAATTCGACGGGTCGTAGTACAATTTTTCAAACGTCATCGTTATCTCAATTTTTTCCTGTTTGCAAAGATACTGGGGTATCAGTTTTTCGTGTACGAGAAAGAATCAGCGAACTTTCCCCGTTTATTTCTTGTTCGTAATTTTTACGTTTTTCTCCTTCTTCGGGCTCTCGATACAATCGACGTGGAACTCGCGCGCGGTCGAAGTATTACGATGTTTACAGTATCACTACATGGACAATAATCTTTTATTTCTCACCAGTGCAGAAGGTATGTTCAATACACGGAATAATCGTGCAAATGATTTCTACCCACTGCTTTCACAGTTTTTCTTTCTCGCATTGCATCGTTTATTAAATCAGTGATATTCAAATCTTTCATAACACTATCATCTATAGTCACGATTCTATGTTCGTCCCAACTAATTCTATCGGGCACAGCTTTTCGAAGCAAATGTTTTATCAGTAAGTGTGCATGCTTACGATAAGATTTCGGTACGCTTTCCAGTATTTCCTCGATGCTTTTCATCGTATTATGCTCGCTCAAACTTTCGAAATTTTTCGCAATAGTATCTGTGTTACTAATGGAATGATGGTGGTGGTATATCGGATGTTTGCGTGAGATCGTGAAAAACGTTATCGTTCATCATCTCGATATCATCAGAGGCATCTCGTGTAGCGTTGTTTTCTTCATTTTCATTTTCATTACATACGTCTTTCTGCCTTCGCGTTTCTTAGATAAATCGTAGATATCGCCATAATACTTCTCTGTACATTTTCCACCTCTCGCTTTCGTCACGAGGCCAGCTGGAATTGAGAATACGACTCATCTCCGCATCGAGTCATGTTAGATGAGTTCTTGGGATTTGCGTTGTGTTATTAGTGCTCGAAGTGTTATCCGAATTTTGCGGTACAGCTATTTCTTTTAACTCTCCGTCAACGAATAATGTCGGATTCTGACATAGCTGATGTTACATTCTCTCCAGATTTTCCGTCAAAATTAAAACCATTTTTTTAGCCCTCTCCATAACGTTTTATCTCTACTATTTCGTTCCTTCGATAATTAGTGATAATAAGGTCGATAATATAGATGCGATAATACAAGGTAAAAATCCGCCTCGCTGCCACCAACAACTTTTTTTTTATCCTTCCAATTACCGCGTTTTGCAACGACGCGACGCAGAGTTTTTTTGTATTTGGTTAACCGGTTTTTTTCACTCCGAGCGAGACGTTACCTTTTAGTGTATTAAAAACACATTCACAGATACAACGAATTAGTTTTTCGTCAGCGTTACGCAAAAAGGTTGTGCGCTGATTTTTGTTCAAATGATAGAGCGCCGCGAGGACACAGGTGTTTTTCTTACCGATCGAATATGTGGGTAATTCTTTTACAAACCGAACGGATTTTGATGAAAATTAATCGGCACCTCTTCGATTTGACTGAAACTTTTTTTACGGATTCTATGTCGAAAAAAAAGAGATACGTGTCCGAGGAATTTTTTTTTATTTGCATATTTTCGATAATACAAGTGATCGAACATTTGAGAATGGCAAGTTTTTTGGCTTGGAGACTCATTTTCATAAATCCATAGGTCCGAATCTTTAAGAGCTACAAAATTTTCACCAATTGCACTTTTGTAGCTGAAGGACTGAACTGTAAGAAAAAAATTTTTTTTACAAAAAATACTAACAAATTTATATTGTTATTAACAATTTAATTGTTTAAATCGATTTTTAACAAACGCCCCCAAAACGAATCAAGTTTTTAGTATTTTTATCGCATTCTCCGTCAAATTTTACGTCAAAAACATGTTTTCAAAATATGGTACCTTTTCAATTATTATTGTTAAAATATTAATTTATATAGCGCGTAACGGCCAAAAAAACGGTTTTTTGCTAATAAAACGAAATCTGTAACTCGTATCAAAAAAAGTTAAATGTAAAAGTTGTAGATAATTGACAGATCTACAACTTTTCTCGAAAATTTTTTTTGACATAACCTCAAAATTTTAAATTAAATTGCAAAAAATGTTAAAAATCAGCTTTGTAACAATTATTTCTTGACAATTTGCATAAAAAAAAGTTTATGGGTAATTAATTTCGAATCGAATCTCCTGACATGTTAGAAAACCAATCTTGATTGAAAAAAAATTATTATGAAGCGTTGAAAAAAAAATCCATCCAGTGCGTAACTTTGACATGTGGGATTTATTTTATATTTTGAAATTATGTATTTTTTGGAACTTCGTTTCTTAGCATTCATAATTATTTCTCCAATGGTTTTTTGGTTTAATATTGGTTTTTTAATTTTTGCATATTTTTAAAATTTCGCGGGGAAGTCCGCCTAAAGTGAGATCCGTAATCCATAGTGATCTATTATTATTTATCAAAGTCTTTCATGGCAGTGGTGGCTAATACAACCAACAGGGCGATATTACATGACGCACTGGATAGATTTTTTTTTCAAAGCTTGATAATAATTTTTTTTCAATCAAGATTGGTTTTCTAACATGTCAGGAGATTCGATTCGAAATTAATTACCCATAAACTTTTTTTTATGCAAATTGTCAAGAAATAATTGTTACAAAGCTGATTTTTAACATTTTTTGCAATTTAATTTAAAATTTTGAGGTTATGTCAAAAAAAATTTTCGAGAAAAGTTGTAGATCTGTCAATTATCTACAACTTTTACATTTAACTTTTTTTGATACGAGTTACAGATTTCGTTTTATTAGCAAAAAACCGTTTTTTTGGCCGTTACGCGCTATATAAATTAATATTTTAACAATAATAATTGAAAAGGTACCATATTTTGAAAACATGTTTTTGACGTAAAATTTGACGGAGAATGCGATAAAAATACTAAAAACTTGATTCGTTTTGGGGGCGTTTGTTAAAAATCGATTTAAACAATTAAATTGTTAATAACAATATAAATTTGTTAGTATTTTTTGTAAAAAAAATTTTTTTCTTACAGTTCAGTCCTTCAGCTACAAAAGTGCAATTGGTGAAAATTTTGTAGCTCTTAAAGATTCGGACCTATGGATTTATGAAAATGAGTCTCCAAGCCAAAAAACTTGCCATTCTCAAATGTTCGATCACTTGTATTATCGAAAATATGCAAATAAAAAAAAATTCCTCGGACACGTATCTCTTTTTTTTTCGACATAGAATCCGTAAAAAAAGTTTCAGTCAAATCGAAGAGGTGTCGATCAGACAGGTGTTCGATTTGTAAAAGAATTACCCATGTGGCGAGTTTCGTTGCTCTGTGCGATTTCACGTCACCCACCTTCATCGCGAGAAAAATCTACGATTGACACGCTCAATTACTCGTACTCAATTTTTATACATAGCAGCTAGAAAATGATCTACGTGGTACGTAGACGTAATGAAACGTATCCTCGGGAAAAATATACGTTCGAAATCGATACTCGTCCGGGGTTGATTGTTTCAGATCGAGCAACAAGTACCCGTGAGGCCTCGATGTGGCGTCATAGTATGCCTCTTCTAGAAATTTTGGATCGTCGTGATAGACTTGACGCGCTAAATGACGAATTTGAGCGCGATTACGTGGATTTTTTAAAACGATGATTCGCGGTAAGTGATATATAGCGCTGTCCACGCCCTTGGTGGAATAGATTCTGCGAGATAAGAATAACACTGAGATTCTTGTGATGACTGCCTTTGGTAAAAAGATTCATGATCGCGTTGCATGACGACGATTCTCTCATAAGATCATCGATTATCACTAATTTCGTAGAAAGCGGATCGTTCGAGTAATCTTCCGGACGGGGTAATCCCTCGCAAAATTCAATTATATTCTTCTTCTTCGTCATTTTAGTATTGCTGTATCCCCAGCGCTATTCTTCGAATTCTTTTACACATGTATCGTATTGTAATCGGCGATAGACTTCTTGCCATTCCGAGTAATAAAACAAAATTCTCTCGAAGCACACGTCGGACATGAAAGATAAATGCCGGAGAAAAGCCTTTACAAAGACCGTTTTCTCGCAACCAATCGGTCCGCATATGATCGACATCCAAGGATGTTTCCAACGCACATCCATTTTACGAAATGAGCAAACAATCTCTGTGCGCGACTTCAAAAGGAAAAACGTCACTTGATTTCTAGAACGCATGAAAAAAAATAATTTTAGAAGAAGATAAGCTGATCAACGCGACGACAGGGCCCCTCCTCCGCGCGCCGGGCGAGTGCTCGCGCCAGCGTACCCCGCGTGAGCTTGTTAGCGAAGAGCACCGCGGCTGGTGAAAAGCTGATCTCACCGCGGTGCGACGCGCATAAGCTTATCTCCGCGCGCGTCAAAGAGGTTTGCGATTGACGTATATTTCTATCGTTAAGTAGCACGGGGCATCGCCGTGATATCGCTGCGAGGGAAAGCTTTCATAGAAATCGGAAAGGTTGGTTAGAATTATGTAATAAATCACTTCTTGTTTCCTTCAAGTAAAAAATATTTTTTATTCGATACTTTTCTTTAAAAAGAGGAAAGGAGAAAAGGAAACATATTATATATAATTTTAAATTTTTATGTTGCTTATATTTTTGCTAGCTCTTATACATAACATTCAATTATTTTAGGAACAATATAATACATTTTTATAATACAATTAAATATTTATTCATTTTTGTATTTTTACATTTTTACATTTAATTATTCGATAAAGTTTTAATAAAATGTTTTTTCGCAAAAGGGAGATACTTATACTATTTATTATTTACAAAAAACTTAAATTTATGTTTTTTCTTACATAATACTTAAATACTATTAAATACGCGAATAGGCGGAAAACCCGCGAGCTTAAATCGAATTTCACGCGGGAAGAAGTCGTATGCTGGTTCGAATCGCAAGACGCGTACACGTTGCACCGACCATTGCGCAGAAAATTTCCGCGATTGCATTACAGCGTGACAAATATTGACGATGTGTGGGAGGCAGATTTGATCAAACTCCGAAATCTAAAAAGTTACAATGACGGTTATTCCTATCTGTTAGTAATTATCCATGTATTAAGCAAATACGTCTGGATAGAACCTCTACGTGACAAAACAAGCAACAGTGTGATAAAAGCTTTTCAACGCGTACTAGCGAAAAGCGAAGGACGAATACCTGTATACTTACAAACGGACAAGGGTAAAGAATTTGTCGCGCACCCAATGCAAAAATTTCTTTAAAAAAACGACATTCGTTTTCGAGTAACACACAATCCAAACATTAAAGCCGCCATCGTCGAGCGCTTCAACAGAACACTGAAGGAGCGAATGTGGCGTTATTTCATGCATAAAAATACGCGACGCTACGTCGATGTTCTACAGAACATTGTACATGCTTATAATCACACGCGTCACTCGTCCACGAGAATGCAACCTGCGGTAGTAACGAGACAAAACGCCCGTATCGCTCGTGAAAATATATCACATCGTTAGAAAAACGACATATTAAAGAAACAAACGCAAAAAATTAAATATCGCGTTGGAGATCTCGTTCGTATCAGTAGGGCAAAAGCGGCCTTCGAGAAAGGTTAAGTGATGCGAGGGAATATTTCAAATTTATCGTGTTCTCGATTGACGAAACCCTCACGTGTACAAGCTGCGAAATTTAGCAGACGAAATTCATAGACTGTATTTTTTATGAGCAAGAATTAGCTCGAGTTGAGAAAAACCAAGAGGAAGAACAGTTTATCGTTGATCGCGTGATAAAGAGTAGGGGGCGAGGAGCTAATAAACAAGTGCTAGTTAGTTGGCGTGGTTATCCCAGTAAGTTTCATACCTGGATTCCGGCATCAAGTTTAATTTCTCTTCGCGGAGGAGGAACAATTTCTTCTGGTACTTCCGAGTAACAGCAGTATGCGTCATTTTTGGAATAATACAATGTCGTCCTTCATTACGGAATTACCTCACTCTATAGTATTGTACGGAGAATAGGAGGTTGCGATAAGTGAGATTCAATTTCCTTGTACCTTTTTACACGTACGTCATAACGAAAAAAATGTGATCAGATTCGTCGATGTTAAACCCGATGAGGAGACAAATGGTTCGTTTACGGTAAAAGAAGCTTCATTTTCAAATGGAATTTACAACGATATCCATGAACAATATGATTGGAAACGAGACCATCTATATAAATATTAAAACTAAACTTAAGATTTGGGAGAATTTGGGAGGATTATTTGTTTCAGATTGATTGTGTGAGTCCGATAATTTCATCGGCTCTCAATTTGTTTCTGAAATATTAATTCAATTTAACTGAATGTACATTAGATAGTAATTCAACATCTTAACACTCGGACCCGGGAAGGCGCTTTGTATTTAAAGTTTTGATATCCATGAACTTATTGAGGCGATTAATATCGCGTGTAAAGATGCCGAATCGCATTTTTATTTCAAACAGCATAGAGCGTCTGGTGGCAAAGTCTACATAAGTATTAACTGCGACGAAAAATGCAAAATGCTACATCATATAAACTTTTCTGATAATCTTCTACGAATGCTAGATTTCTCAGCAGCAATTTCCAGTAAACACCAATTTTATTCCAAGCTCGCGATACGTAAACCTAATTCCAATGAGACAGAAAAGAAAACTTTTCTTACTCACGGATTTAATAAGAAGACAAGGCAACCACATACAGTCGGTTATTGGAGTGTCGAACCTTATAGTTTGTGGCGTGCTATCTCTGATAAAATGTTCGTATATTGCGATATTTGTGCGCCTTATAAAGGGTGTTTTTTTAAGCCCGATAGAACTTACAACTGTAAAAACTAGCACAAAAATGCAATTATAATCAAAAAATTTTTTTTATTCGAAAGATCAATGTATGCCATTAACAACTGAAAATGATTTCGGGCATATGGCCACCGCGGCTGTTCTTGACGAAGCGCATTCTGGACGTCCAATTTTGAGTGACTTTTTCGAGCAGTGCCGGCCGTATGTCACGAATAACACGAACAATGTTGTCCTCCAAGGCGTCAATTGTTGCTGGTTTATCAGCATAAACCAGTGACTTGACGTAGCCCCAGAGGAAATAATCGAGAGGGGTCAAATCGCACGACCTTGGAGGCCAATTGACAGTTCCATTTCTCGAAATCAACTTATCGCCAAATTTTGATTTCAATAAGTCGATGGTTGCGGTCGACGTGTGGCACGTAGCGCCATCCTGTTGAAACCACATCTCGTCCGGATCAATGTCATCCATATTTTCAAATAAAATATAATTGATCATAGTGCGGTAACAATCTCCATTGACCGTAACGCGAGCTCCGGCCTCATTTTTCAAGAAATAAGGTCCGATGATGCCACCAGCGTGTAAACCGCACCAAACGGTGCATTTTTCTGGATGTAATGAAGTCTGTAGGATCTCTTGTGGATTGTTCTCATTCCATATGCGGCAATTTTGCTTATTAACAAACCCGTTAAGCCAAAAATGAGCCTCATCGCTGAACACAATTTGTCGATAAAACAACGGGTCAGTTGCCAACTGCTCTAGAGCCCAATCGGCGAAAGCCGATTCAAGCGTGAGTCTATTCATAATGATTTGCCAGTGTATACTGAAAGAAATAAAAAAAAATTTTTTTATTAAAATTTAATTTTTTGTTTTATTTTTTACAATTTCAAGTTCTATCGGGCTTAAAAAAATACCCTTTACATGTTTGATTTGATGCAAAAATGGCTTAATCTGGATTTTAAAAGTGATACTGTATACTTTTTGGTCGCTGAACACGATGCAATAATTCATTTAACTCTACGATATATGAGTAGTAATTGTAAGATCTTTGAAGAATATCTGAGTGGCTCGAGCGTATTTTAAATAAAATTATGAGAGCGGGTCTCACTATCAATCCTGACAAGTGTGAATTCTGTCATTCGCAGATGCGGTATCTGGGATTCGTTGTGCAGCGGAGCGGCTTACCAGTCGACCCCGAGAAGGCGCAGCCAATTCTTGAGTATCTCGCGTAATCTTAAACAATTACGTCTATTCCTTGGCATGTCCTCCTGATATCGTCGGTTTATTCCGCGATTTGCAACGAATAGCGAGCCACTCACGAGACTATTGAAAAAGAATCAGCGTTGGGAGTGGGGCGACGAACAACATCAGGCTTTCGAAGAGATTCGCGCGCGCTTGACCTTGGCTCCGACCTTATCATGCTCAGCGTTATCGAATGTCGAGAAGAAATATGTCATGAAATAAGAATGTTTGGCTGTCGTGTGGGCGATACAAAAATTCCGACTATATCTGGAGGGTTATCGGTTCACGGTGCTTACAGACCATAGGAGTTGCATTGGCTTCACAATTTGAGAAATCCTACCGGTAGATTGGCGAGGTGGGCTCTCGAGCTTCTAGAGTACGACTATAAGAGCTTGCATCGAAAGGGGGCCTTGCACCAGACTCGTTATCGCGGATGTTTGAGGGTGACGCCGAGATTCAATTAGAGGCTGTCGATACGTTTTTAGCCGCTGCTAAAAAATTTTTGAAGACACAAAGGACCCATGGTATAGCCGTCGTCTTCGTGAGGTCTCTCGGAGACCTCCGAAGGTCTCCAAAAATTTTTTAATGCGTTCTCCGGATGGAGAATAGTGGGCCAGTTATATCATTTAAAACATTGCGCCGTGTCGTCTGCGGTTGTAGATGATTTAGATTGTTGAAAGCTAGTATTACCGCGCGAATTGAGGGGGGAGGCTTTACGAGAAACGCATGATAACCCGCAGTCCGGACATTTAGGTATTGAAAAGACACACTATCACTTGACAGTCGCGTATTACTGATCTAACATGTTTCGAGATTATATTAAAAAATCAGATACGTGTCAACGTATGAAAGTGAAACAGGCGGCTCCTGCGGAATTAATAGGACATCGAGTTATTGAGGCTCCGTGGATGGTGGTTGCCGCGGATGTGATGGGACCGTTGCCACAAAGTAAGGCTGGATTCGCGTATATCTTGGTAATCTACAATTTATTTATTAAATGAGTCGAGTGCTGTGCATTACGAGCCGCGAACAGAAAAAGCATTAAAAAAGCACTCAAAGACTTGATTCTCTCGCGGTGGGGCACTCCAAGATTTCTTTTAACAGATAACGACACGGAATTTGTGAATAAAACTTTGCAAGTTTTCGCGCAAGAAAACGACAACGTGCACATTACGGTGCCGTCCTACCACCCCCAAGCTAATCCGGTGAAGAGAGTCAATAGAATATTGAAAACCATGATAAATCGCATCCATCGCGAGTGAGATGCGCACTTATATGACTTTCGCTTCGCTTACAATACCGCCTATCATTCGTCCATTGGCACATCCCCCGCATTTTTAAATTTCGGGCCGCGACCTAGAACCTGCTCATTCGTTGCGCCGCCGATTCCATTACCGTGATGAATCTCGTAATGTGCGCGAATGGTCGAATCGCATAACATAGAAGCGTTGCAGTCTTTGCATAATTGGGTCGTCGAGAATTTAGAGCAAGCGTATCAGAAACAAGCAAGTATATCAGAAACAGGCTATTATAATTTGCGAATACATGATCAAAATTTCATCGGAGACTTAGTGCTATGACGGCAACATAAATTGTCATCGGCAGCTCAAAATGTTGAGCCGCGAAATTGTCACAGAGATTTCAGGAACTTTTCAGAGTAAGTTGCATTTTGTCGTATATTCTGTGGAGGAGGTCGGAGATCTCTACCACTCTCGTTGCACCCCCTCGCTAACATTTTCGACTCGGGACCCTATATACAGAGTTTTACTTAAGTATGTTGCCATATTCAACAGAGCGATTCTTTGGTTTATTTCAAGTAAAAATATCCATATAAACATGTGTCTTAAACAGCTTAGTTTCCGAAATAAAAAAATTTAAACGTGTAATAATAATCTGTTTATTTGAAAGAAATATAGCTTGAACTAATCAAAAATTAGTTAAAAACAGAAAAACAAGCTATATAGACAGAATATATATATATATATATATA
>NW_017305832.1:215495-227264 GCF_001594115.1 Trachymyrmex septentrionalis | reverse complement strand
GGGGAGAGGATTTCCTGAGAGATGGAGGGGTGGAGTGGTAGTTCCGATATGGAAGAGAGGAGAGAGAAAAGAGCCGGGGAATTATAGAGGGGTTACAATGACGAGCACGGGATATAAAATATACGCGAATATCCTGAATCGAAGATTAGTAAAAGAAATGGATGAACAAGAAGGGTGGTGCAGGACGCAAGCTGGTTTCAGGAAAGGAAGAGGTACCGTGGAGAATGTAAAGATATTAAAACATATAATAGGGAGGAAGATAGAAAGGAAGAAGAAAGTGTGGGCATTCTTTATGGATCTGAAAGGAGCTTTCGATAGAGTGGATAGGAAGGTGTTGTGGGATATGATGAGAAAGAGAGGAGTGAGCGAAGGATTAATAGATAGAGTAAGGGAGGTTTATGAGGAGACTTGGTGCGTGGTGAGGATAGGACAGAAAATGTCAAAAAAATTCTGGGTGGAGAATGGAGTGAGGCAGGGTTGCCCGATGAGCCCGACGCTCTTTAATATATACATGGCGGATATTGAGGAAGAGTTAAAGAAAAGAAATGGAGGAGTTAAGGTGGGAAATGAGAAGGTATGGTCAATAGAGTACGCGGACGATATTGTGTTGATAGCAGAGGAAGAAG
The DNA here is from genome assembly GCF_001594115.1 of Trachymyrmex septentrionalis. Lineage (NCBI taxonomy): Eukaryota > Metazoa > Arthropoda > Insecta > Hymenoptera > Formicidae > Trachymyrmex > Trachymyrmex septentrionalis. The sequence continues at coordinate 226,638 of NW_017305832.1, read as the reverse complement.
AAGGTCTCAGAGATATGATAAGGGGGGTAAAAAAGTACTTAGCAGAGAAGAAATTAGAGTTGAGTGTGGGGAAGTCGAAGGTAATGGTTTTCAGGAATAAAGGAGGGAGGGAGAAGGAAAGATTCTGGTGGTGGGGGGGAGAAAGAATAGAAGAAGTGAAGGAATACAAATATTTGGGATACGTAATGACTAAGTGTGGAGGAGAAAAAGAGCACGTAAGAGAGAGGATAAAAAGAGCAAGAAGGTCCAAGACCTTCAAATGATCTTAAAATATGCTTTCAAAGTCTAATTTAAAGTCACTAACTTCTTCCCCCTTTAAAATTACACAACTTTCTTCTCGTTTTTTTTTTTTTTTTTTTTTTAAGAAAATGCTTTTTCGAATTATTAACGTGGAAAGATTTAAAATAGCCTACCCTGTATATATATAGGAAAATTCAACCGACAACGCTCGTGGGGAGGTAGAGCGAACTAAACTAAGTAAAAAAGTCCTCTACCATTTTGCAAATTTTGCAATAATTAACAAGATATTAATTATTAAAAATTGCCGAATATTGTCTTCAATAATTTCTTTTTCTTACATAGCATTACAGAAAAACTGCAAGAGACAAAAAGAGACATTAAAATTTATAAGCAAAGCTTTGGCACTCTCATGGGCTCTTCTTTATCACCTATAATAGCGGACTTAGTAATGAGGAGACTAGAGACGGTGTCCTTGATGTCGTTGGATTTGGATATTGTATTTTATTATAGATACATAAATGACGTCTGTACCGCGGTGTCTCCCTCTAAAATTGAAGATTTACTAAAATAATTTAATTCATTTCATGCGCGTCTTCAATTTACTACTGAAATAGGGGAAGATAAAATTAATTTTCTGAATATCACTATGTCTATCAATGGGAATAGTTTTATTTTTTATTGGTACCATAAGCCGACCTTTTCAGAGAGGTTTTTGAATTTCAATTCTAATCATCCCATGGCATAAAAGAAAGGGACAATTTTTTCGCTAATTGACAGAGCTTTTTTACTATCTGATTTTATGTTTCATATACAAAATTTGACATTTATTATTAATATTTTATTAGATAATGACTACTCATTGACCTTTATTTTTGATACAGTTAATCAACGTATAAAAAAATTTAATTAAAAATAAACATACAACACAGAAAGATTTGACTGACAATATCTGTGCGAACGAATCTGCTTCTTGGCTTACGATGCCATTTATTCCTTTTCACACGGAAAAATTTAAACGTTTCAATAAAAACGACATCAGGTTTTCTTTTCATAGTCCTAATAAAATGGGCAAATACATAAAAATACATAAAAATACAAAGTAGAAGGACATTTGTCCTCATACATCGAAAAGCAATGTAGTATATAAAATATCGTGTAACAATTGCGATGCTTCTTATGTTGGACAGACGAGCAGACAATTGAAAACCAGAACATCGCAATCACATTAGACATAACACTTCTGTCTGTTGTTATAACGGAATACAGTTAGATCATGATTTTGAATGGGATAATGTTAAAATTTTAGACGAAGAGCCTTGTTATAGAAAACGTTTAATTTCCGAGATGCTCAATATTAAAAAGCAAAGAAATAGTCTATTTACAAACTGACACTGAAGATCTTCACAAGGCATATATACCTTGTAAATAAAGTTTGACTTTTCGATACTGACTGTCCATCTCTTCTCTCAGTCCTTGATGATCAGCGAGCATACATAATAATTTAATATACAATGTCCGTCTTACACTTCTGCATTCCACTTAACTTTATATACATATTCTAATGGTTTTTCATATTTATATGGACACACTTGTTTGAATAATTTGCATATGATTTTTGATGAGTTTTAATTTTCTTTGTAAAATTCCGGTATGTTAATTTAGTTGCGTTTATTTTTTCATAAGAAGTCTTTTTATCTTTTTTATCATCTAGAATCATCTCTTTTTCAAGAGATATGAAACACATTTGATTGTTCAATCGTATGCAAATAATGTCGAGTCCGACATCATGACTCACCCGAATTGTGATTATAACGAATATGCGAACATTTCCGACAATTAATTTTGTACTGCGGTTTTTTTGATAAGTTAATGTCTGAAGAGGGCTCAATCCAGTAGCCGAAACTTGTAATAAACTATGTAATTTTACTTCTCGTTATTTTGTATTATATTCTTTTAATTGTGTAATTTTTTTAAAGAAATATGTTAACTCTTATTTTACCCTTTATTTATTATTATTTATTTTATATAGGAAGAGTCCTTCAATACGTTTATTATTTTATATAAATATACGTAAAAATAAAGTATAAAATATCTCGTAAACCATTGGTCTTTTGATAACACTACTTTAATATTTTTATATACAGATTAATTAAAAGAATCATACTGTGTAAAAAAATCATACAATTCCATTTAAAAAAGTGGAAGTAACTTTTATCTTTTTGATTCCACCTAGAAAAAAAAACATAACCAAAGTATGTCCTCCTCGGAACCGTTCCACATTTATTTGAGATATTTTTTATATAAAAAAAGTGAGATATTTCAGATGATTTAAGTGGATCACCCTGCCATATACATATACAATATACAGTATTCAGAAATTCAACAACGCTCAATGAGCAAGTAGAGCGAACTAAACTAAGTCGAAAAGTCCTCTACCATTTTGCAATTTTCATAATAGTTAATGAAATATTATATAATAATTACTAAAAATCGTTGAATATTGATATTCAATTATTTTTTACAATACTATCAATTTTGCAAAAAAAAACAGCAAGAGACAAAAATTATTTATTTTCTTCTCACAGAGCTCTAAGAATTTTTTCAAAACTTTTTATATACTTTTTAGTACTGCATTTTCTCATTGTCAATTATTATCAATATGAAAAAATGCGGTACTAAAAAATTTTTTAAAAATTCTCGAAATTCTATGAAAAGAAAATAAACAATTCTTGTCTCTTGCTGTTTTTCTGTAAAATTGATAGTATTTGAGAAAAAAATTATTGAAGACTAATATTCGGCGATTTTTATTAATTAATAACTTGTTAACTATTGCAAAAATTGTAAAATGGTAGACTTTTAGACTCAATTTAGTCTGCTCTACCAGCACATGAAATATTTGGGGATCATTCTGTCACTTCCTTATGGTATATGGATATAATGTACAGTATATAGTTTTTGTACAAATGTATTTATATCATTTTAATTATCTATAATTTTATATTCTATATCTATATAGAAAACTGAAGGAAAGAATATTATATGAAATTGATAAATTATAATTACATAATTATTATCTATCGACTATTATATATATTGCATATTATTGTTCTTCATATAAATCAGTTAAACTATATTTTATACATATAATGCACATATATAAATTCAGAATTGCATAAACAATTAAAAAGATTTAGAAGTGTAAGAAACGAATTTGTAGAGATTCACATCAGTTCAAGCATTCTGAAAGTGTCCTAATAATTAAAATTCATATCCAGAAATGTTATTCAAGCTATTTATACAATAATAAATACTTTACATAAAAAATTGTATCATCCAGAAATGTTATTCAACCTATTTATACAATAATAAATACTTTATATAAAACTAATGAAAATAGTATAAATATGATTTTCTCATCATTATATAAATATGTCTATGTATACTTTTTAATTCTTTAGTAAATCATGAGTTTTTATACTTTTAATAAATCAAGATCTATTTAGGAAATTATATACAGAAATACATATATGTGTGTGTGCATTTATCACAGTTCTTATTTTAAAAGATTACAAAAAATCTTAAGAAAAAGAAATAATAAAAACACCTTTATTTAACATTCGCACGTAAAGATATCACGTTCAGTTTTATAGTACAGACAATTGCAAAAGAAAAAGCTTTTCCTCATTAAAGATCATGGTCTCTAGTAACAAATATGTTCTATAGGTTTCATTGTAATTATTATGTAAAGATTGCATAATTTTGCTTTGTGAAAAACTCTATAAAACACGTCGCACAATATGATTGCACTGTTGACATACACTAATTCAACAATACAAATTAATGTGAAAAATTTGTTCTGTTTTGCTGAACATGTACTATATCTATACTTCATAGAAGTATAGTTAGTATATATTATTACAAGCAAAAAGTTTTTGATACATGACGAATGTTAAACTTATTTCTTCAATAAATGTAACATATCTTTATTTTGTTGCTGCAACATTATATCAGCTTTCTCAGTTTTATCAGTTATATTATCGATTAGATCATTTTGTGAATCTATCTCTTCGGATAAACCAATTGCTAGATGTTTTAGTCTTGCCAATGATCCACTCATCTCACTTAGATTCTGTTCGAGAACTTTAGTTATTCTATCGCCGGCAGGTTTAACATCTTCCAGATAATAGTCATCATAACTTCCTCTTATCATTGTTGATGAATATGAATTGTTTATGTTGCTTTGTACTTGTTCTAATGTATTAGACAATGCAGGAGATGTCATAGATCCAGAACTGGAAGATTCTGACAACTTTGTGGATGGTATTGGAGCGTCTAAAGATTTGCCACTGAGATAATTTTTCAGACTACCAAATACACTCTTTATGCCCTGTATGTGTTTTTGACTAAATCTTAATGTACTGTTAATATCATCTAATCTTTTTTCTGTCCTCTGCAGCTGTTCCTTTTGTCTGATTAATTCCTGAAAATATAAATTTAAATAATAGTTTATACATATTTATAATACAATTATAATACAATTTATAATACCGTTTTCACAATATATCTAAAGATTAAAGACCAACAGATTCAGCAATGAAATTCATTCATGAATTTCTTGATTACCTTTAGTCTTTAGTTAACCATATATTATGAAATCGGGCTTAAGTGTCATAGAAAAAACCAAAATTAATTTATTTATTGAATATGTTGTTGAATATGCAGACATAAATTTTCTGTCAGTTGTCATACTGTCAGCATACTAGTGACGAATGCAAACTGATGGTGCATTATAATTACCTCGGCTGTAGCTACACCAATTTGCTCCGAATCTCTTAGAAGCGAAACAGATCTTTCTGAAGACTGTACTGTGCGTTCCTCGATTTCCTTCTTACGTTGTAGCAATTGTTGGCGTGTTTGCGTAAAATCATTATCAAAGTTCTGATAACGCCCCGCGGGTTCACTTCTGACTGGAGCGTTCCTTAGAAACGTCTCATCGTCCACGTCATCTTCTAATGAGAAAAACGGATTTTTTGGATCGCTCAGATAATTATGACCCGCCATTTACCCGACAATTTTTCGCAACGTGCAAGATCAGTGCAAAATACTTTTGAGGCTACTCGTTGACTGGATCGAACTGTTCTCATTTAGTTAGACGTTTAATCAAAATGACTGCTATGGTCCGTAATGGAATCAGAAAGGCCTAGTTTACATCGTGCATACTTGATATACGTACTAACTAGTAACTTTCTATTAATTGTTTTAATTTCAGCAATGTATTTAAAGAATGATGTACTAAATTGATACAATATACATCATAATAATTATTTAAATATATATATCATGTATATGTTTCAACATATCGCCGAAATTAAGATCATTCAATAGAAAGTTACTAGTTAGTAATGTTAGTATCCGTATCAAGTGCATGATGTAAACTAGGCCATCATGAAATATTTCGAAGTGCGTTCTAAAACTTAACTATATTAACCAAAACTTTATTGCCTGTATTCATATTCTAGATTCACATTGGATCCGATGTACGACGTTCTGCAATCAATCAGAAAACAGGATTTTGCTTCGTATCATCAATACAAAATAAAATTCTACTTTCTAATTAGTTGTAAAACGTTGTACGACGCACGTCGGATCCAATGTGAATTCAGCAATAGAGTGAGATCCACTTAACGCTACAAATGCTTCAAAGCGTTTGATTGACCAATCGAAAGAAAGAATTTTACTAATTGATTAATAAAAAAATGCTTTGAAGCATTTGTAGCATCAAGTGGATCGTAGCCATAATAGACCTTATATTTAAGACATGAAGTATAGAGAATAGGGCCGGTATTCAGTCCGTTCTTATATTCAAGACTGTTTTAAGTAGTAAAGTCACTAGATTAACAAAGTATCGCGATGAGAAAATTCACTGAATTAGCATTTAGAGCCAAAATGGTGTCGAAGTGCTATCCTGATTTTGTTAAAAAGTCGGAAATCCATACAGGGGTCTGGAAGAAGAAGAAAAATCTGATTTTGTTATTATCGAAATGCCCAGTTGCTGTGTTGAAAATTGCAAAAACTGTAGCGAAAGAGGCTAAAGTTTTGAATAACCGCGCGCATCATGGAGCCAAAATGACGGCAGTTCGCGGTACTTTGTTAATCTAGTGACTTTATTAAGTACTTAAGATGTCCTCTAGATTTATAGTCAAAAATAAGACGATACTTGAGTAAAATCTCAAGTTAAAAATGATCGAAGACGATCTTATTTCAAAACGTTTTGAACGATCTTGACATGATTCATAAATACATCATGTTCAAAATAAGCATAGACTTAAGACTATCTTTTTAGTTACGAATTCATAAGTCATTATAAAGGCTTAAACACAATAGACACAGGCAACAGGGAATAACGAGCCATCCAATCAGAGCTCTGGTGTGTAAGTTTGATATTATATCTCAAAGCTCTTTATTCCCTGTTCCCTGTGTCTATTGCCTTTTTGTGTTTAAGTCTTAAGACATCTTATTTGACATATATATATATAATAAATAAGACGGTCTTTGCTAAGAGTATTTGAGATAGACTTAAGCCCATGGCACATACAAAAACGTAAGACCTTTGCTAAAACGTAATCAGTAAGCGAATTGCCCAATCACGGTAGAGACGATAAGGCCAGTAGCGAATCTAATCTTACAATTTCCTTACTGATTATGTCTTACGACCTTACGTTTTTGTATGTGCCATAGGCTTTAAGGCTCCTGCATACACAATGCGGCAACGCTTGCCGTGCGGCGGAAGTTGGCGCGATAGCCAATCAATGTCTCATTTGTTCGGAAGTAATAGACATGATGGAAAGATTACGTGGGCTGTGTTAGCAGACTCAACAGTTAAGTGAGCGCTCGCTGCTATTGATGTGTTCTTCCAGATCTAAAATCTGGAATCTGATCTAATCTGGATCTAAATGCTGATTGGATGATCTAAAAGAATACACCAATAGCAGCGAGCGCTTACTCAACTGTTGAATCGGCTGAACGCAACCATGGTGTGTGCAGTTTGACAAACCACGCCCACTTTTGCTCAGCGTCGTCGATAGTAGACAAGGGCTTACCAACTAACGTGAAACATATTTCGCGTTTCGTAGTTGCAGCCATGATGTACTATGAGTGCAGAAAGCTGAGTGTACTGTCCTTGTTTCACATTTCTTCAGCCCGATGTCCACGATGCTAGAAATCGATCCGAGATCTCGGACAGAGAACAAATTAACAAATTACATTTAAACAATTTGATCACATAACCATTGCGATTGGTCAATTCTTTCTTCATCCGAAGTCTTGGACCACGATTTTTAGCATCGTGGACACAAAACTTCCGAGCATCATAGTTTCTTTTTCTATCCAAGCAGAATAAGTCATGATGTCAAAATGATGTCGGAATAATCGATGACTCGAAAATGATCATTAAAAGTTATTTTTAAATTATTTCCAATTTATTTAAATGTCATTTTGACATTTCCGTGACTAGTTTTTCTGTGACAATTTAGGTATTCTTATCGTATGTTCACATCGAGCTAGGTTACGTCATCCCGTAGAGTATGTATCATAGGCTTTAGCCGGGAACACATAGAAAAACGTAAGACGTAATTAATAAAGAAATCGTAAAATAGGATTCGCTACTGGCCTTATGGTCTTTACCGTGATTGGACAATTCACTTACTGATTATGTCTTACGGCCTTACGTTTTTGTATGTACCATGGGCTTAAAGCCGTAAGACGTAAGGCTTAAAGCCCATGGCACATACAAAAACGCTACTGGCCTTAGGCCGGAATCAGATTACGCATTAAAAAATGAGATTGAAGATTGAAAAATTGAAGTTTGACCAATCAGAACAAAAGAAGTCAAAATTTTTTTCTTTTTATTGGTGAAATTTCAATCTTTAATCTTCAATCTCAATCTTCAATACATAGTCTAATTCCGGCCTTACGGTCTCTATTCTGATTGGGCAATTCGCTCACTGATTACGTCTTACAGCCTTATGTTTTTATATGTGCCATGGGCTTAAGTTCACTTGTGTTTCTTGCGTGCTTTTTTTTGGTTGTCATGTAAACACGTATTGTCCAGTGAGAAAAGTAGAGTATTATACAAGACGTATCATTTGAAAATAAGATAATCAAGAAAAAACAATTTATATAAACTTTTGGGATAAACTAAAATAAACTATTGCTGACGATGACAGAAAAAGTACGGAGATATGAGAAAATCGATTTTTTGGGTGAAGGACAGGTTAGAATGTTTTTTACTATTTTTTATAATTTAGTTCATACTGTATCGTATATTTATTTATTTTTATAACGCTTTTATGCATTACATAAATTTTACTTGTAATAGCGTATATAATCACATAATATTCAATTTAAATATTTAAGGCATATAATATTTACACACAGCTTTGTTTATAACTGCAATATAATTCAATTATTATAAAAATGTAATAAACATAAATGTAGAGAAATTGTGTTGTCTACTTTAGTTTGCCACGGTTTACAAGGCAAAAGACATAGAGACGAATAAAATTGTGGCTGTAAAAAAGGTTAGTTTCCTTATTATGAAAAATATATATTTTTACAACTTATACAATTTGTATTGTAAACTTTTTATATTTGTAAATATAGATTAAAGTTGGAAGTCGTGCTGAAGCTAGAGATGGCATAAATCGGACTGCTTTACGAGAAATTAAATTGCTGCAAGAATTAAAGCATGACAATATCATTGGGTTGTTAGGTATTTAATTCTTATATGTTAAAAATTTTAATAGCTTGTAAAAGCAAATAATATGTAAACCAGACTATAATATAATTTGCGTAAACATGAATTTTGATAATTATATATGTATATATTTAATAATTATGCACATATATATTAAAATTCTAGATGTTTTTGGTTATAAATCAAATGTATCGTTAGTATTCGATTTTATGGACACTGATCTGGAAGTGATAATAAAAGATAGCAATATAGTTTTAACCGCAGCCAACATAAAGACATATATGATTCAAACCCTACAAGGCCTTGACTATCTTCATTTCAATTGGATACTCCATAGAGATCTAAAGCCAAATAATTTATTGGTAAATTCAGAAGGTGTTCTGAAAATTGGAGATTTTGGTCTGGCGAAATTTTTTGGATCACCTAATCGGATAAATACTCATCAAGTAGTCACGAGATGGTACAGAGCGCCTGAATTACTTTACGGTGCTAGACTTTATGGAACTGGCATTGATATGTGGGCAATAGGCTGTATATTAGCTGAGCTTCTGTTGCGAGTGCCATTTTTGCCTGGTGAATCTGATTTAGATCAACTTACTAAAATATTTCAGGTATTAATACATTGATCTAAAACAGGCCTATCTAATTTGAATTTTAGAGCCAAAACACTAAGCCATTGAAGCAAAAAAATCAATATGGGTAAGATTTCAGAGACTTTAAAATATTGATATGTGTCTGATCGATATTTTTCAACAATTTATAGTTCGTGAAATCTTACATTGAATTTTTCTGAATTGATAGTTTTGTTTTTTGGCTCCAAAGCTTAAATTGGATAGGCCTGGTCTAAAATATATAACTGAAAAGTTATTTTATTTCTTTAATCTTGATGTATTTTTGTTATTCAGACATTAGGCACTCCAACGGAAGAAACATGGCAGGGAATGACTGAATTACCAGATTTTATTCAATTCAAGCCCTTTCCTGGCATGCCTTTGAAACATATATTTACTGCTGCTGGCGATGATCTTCTTGACTTAATTGCTAGTCTCTTGAATGTGAATCCATTAGAAAGATGTACATGTGATCAAGCACTGCAAATGCCATACTTTAGTAATAAACCTGCACCTACAGCTGGACCTAAATTGCCTCTACCTATGATCATTAAACGTCAACGTGAAGAAAGACCTAGTTTGAAAAGAAAATTGTTAGAATCGATAGAAGGAGCCTCTTTAGCTAAAAAATTGCAATTTTAATTGTAATTAATACTAAAACAAATAGACAAAATAAAAAATTGTTTATTAAATACAACAGCCGATTTTTGAAAATTAGAGAGATCTCTAATTGTGATATTGTATGTCGAGATATTGTGTAGCGTTGTAACAAATTGTAGCAAATTTTATAAAAGTATTACTTGAACATATAAAAGCATTGTATGCTTATATCTTAATATCTAATAATTTTTATGGCATGAAATTCTAATAGTAATTTATGTGATAATATAAAAAAAAATCTTTTCTTGAATAAGTCACGATGTTTCCAATAATGATTGATGAACATGAGTGAGGAATAGGAAATGCATGTAAACAGGTGGCAATAATAATATTGTACATATATTAAAAAATATGTTGCGCTGCAATATCTTTATTAACTTAAAAATTAGTTAAAAAATAGGATATTCGAACGATTTCATAAATCGTGAAACATTCAGTTCAGAGGAGTACAAAAAAAGATTGGTTAATTATAAAAAAATATTTTGTGGAGTTTTCTTTTATACTAAACTGAGCTTCACAATAATACGGACAGTAGTATAATATTTATGATACGCACAATTCATTTTGCTAATCTATGTGTCTTATCGTGAATGTCTGGTGTTAGATTTTATAGAGAAAGAGAAAAAATGAAATAAATCACAGAAGTTTGCATGTTTTGTAGATAATGCTCATACTTGATTGTACTGCATTGAAATTGCTCTCTTCAATGCATATTTATCTCCATTACATGTACATACATGAATTGTAAATCAATACTGTTGTGCAACAAAAATACAATTTAGAGAGAGTATAAGATTATTCTTAATTTATTATATTAATTATTATTATTATTATTATTATTAGGCGTTAAGAACTCGAAAGCTCATTGCCGCAAATA
>NW_017305832.1:209744-215423 GCF_001594115.1 Trachymyrmex septentrionalis | reverse complement strand
CCATCTTAATCGACGCGATTTTATGACATTAATAATATCCGGACTATTATATAATTGATGTAATTCTGCGTTGTGTAATTTTCTCCATTCGCCCGTTTCCTCATCGCGTTTTGCCCCGATGATTTTTCGAAGTACTTTATTTTCGAAAGCCCTAAATCTTTTCTCGTCTTGTAATGTAAGTGACCACTGGCAGCTTCGCTGCCATAAAGGACTACCGGTAAAATAATCGTTCTGTAAATTCTAATTTTTAAGCTCCTAGACAATATCCGCGAACCGAGTAGTTTCTTAACCGAATAGAAGCACGCATTCCCCAAATTAATTCTTATTATATTAATGCATACGTTAAAACAAATTGATCGCATTTTGATTTAAAAAACGGAAGAAATCTGTCTTTTTGTCATTCTACTTCTTTGTATGAAACGAAAAAGTTGATGCTTTAAATTTAATGACAAAGGCCATGCGAAAATTTGAAGAAATTACTAAAAATTTTACATTACATATTTTATAAATAGAAGCGTAATATAGGATAATAGGTGCTTTCATTTTGAAGAAAATAATTTACGCCTACGCATGCCTTGTTCTTTAAATTGATTAAATTGGTTTTTAAATTAATTAAATTGATTAAATTGGTTCTTAAATTAATTTTGAATTGAATATGGAATAAGAAATTCTTTGTAAAATAAATAATTTCTTTGATGTTACATGCATTTGAAAATTAGAGCCATTATTAATTTACACATATAAATATATATCAATTTATAAGATTGAAAATCTGTGACAAAGCACATTTTATTTACATGTTCTCTCTTGCATTGTCAGCTATATTATAGTTATTACAAGTATGCTTTTGTTTTAGACCAATATCACAAACATCTTGAAAGTAACAGATAAATTAGAAATAATTTAATTAGAAACGTAATCTTAAAAAACATTATGAAGTGTGTTGTATATAATAAATCCATGTTAACGTATTGTACTGTGATCCCTTTCCTTCGAATTTAAATATAAGAAATATTTATGTTTTCTATTCTTTCTCTATATGATCAACACAGTAATTATTCCTAAATGTGTATGTATGCATTGTACCTTGGTACTTTACAAGGTTTGCAATATTACTAAATATTAAAACTTTTAGGGAAGAGATGCATTGATAAAAACGAAAATGTGATAAAATAATTTGCATTAAAATAAAAAAAGTGAAAATTTATTATGTGTATCTATGTCCCGGTAAAAAATTTATTATGTTTGAATATGTATAAATATATATAAATATACATAAATATTCGTAAACTATACGTATAATAATACATAAAATGTCCATATTTGTTCATACATCCCTCTTTCTTTTATAAAATTACTTTTTAGTGTAATAGAAATAATAATAGTAATGTGAAAATAATTAAAAATAATTATTATAAGAGTAATTCTCACACTATTTGTTTTAGAAAAAAATCAAGTTTGAAAGAATAAAAAAAACTTACTTATGTATAATTATATATAAAATTATGCATAATTGTGTATGAGCAATTTTTTAATATTTTTCCAAACTTGTTTTTTGTTTTAAAACGAATGCGAAAATTTATACATCTTACTATTATTATTTCTATCACATTAAAAAATAATTTTACAAAAGAAAGAGATATGTATGAACGTAATTCATATATGATTATATATGTTATGAATATTTATGTATTTTTTTTTTATACATATGTATACATATTCATGCATGAAAAATTTTTTATCGGAGTGCCACTACTCAGTACCATGATCAAGTTCTTTATTTTGTTGCTTATAAATAATGAATACTATGTGTATCTGTGTGTATAAAATTTGTATTAAACTTCATTAACGCATGTATTGTACAAGGAATATTTTAAATTTTAATATCTACATAAAATGCGCCGCTGCTTGACTCTATCATGAAATATATTAATCTTAATGTATTTTTAATACAGCGAACAGTTTACGTTTAAGAAAGGAAGATATTAAAAATCCCTCTCTATGTAAAAATAAATAACACATCAAAGAAATACTGAATATTGGAAAGAAACAATAGATACTGTTTAGGATATAACAATAGATTAATAAGTAAAATATATATAATAAGATATATAAGTAAAATGAAAGTTTATTTCAGACAAGAAAAAATGATGAATGTTGACAATAAGGGAAACAGCTCCGATGATCTTGATATGTTATTAAGGTCTCATCACCCTGAGTAACCTCCGATAGATTTTACTTGGCGATCACTCTTCGTTAACAAGTTATTAACAAAAAAAGTTGCCAATGTAAATGTACATTTAACTATATAACTTAAGGCTCCTGACTAATCGCGGCGGCCATATTGGAATCGTGACGTCAGAAGCGAGAATGACACGTTAACTTATGTTGCGTGCCATTTTTAAATAAAGACAATTTGGATGAAACGAAATGAGATCACTTCAAAACACTTGTAAAAATCGATGAAAACTGTCCTTTTCTCCCATGACAGTCAGTAAATGGTCGTAAAAGGCACATAAGTAAGCCTATATTCAAGCAGAAACATACGGTCCGACAGCTATTGAAATGAATAAAATATACGCTCTTACATACAAAATTCTAAGATAACTTTAGTTTTCAGCGATAATTATGACTTTGATAAGTACGAGACAAGTCACATTTTTACAATTAAGCAAATAATAACGAAATGGTACGCAACATTTCGTCGTCAAAACGTCACTTTTTACGCCTATAAGTTCCGCGTGGGAAATCGTGGTGCGGCGTTGTAACACACACAGGCACGAGCTCATGTCCGTGTGCTCGCCTGCGGCGCGCCGAGAGTGGACGAGATAGCGAGCTCCTTTTCACACTAGTCGCTTGTTTCAAGCGACCGAAAATATTTTCTCAGCAATCTCGACCGCTCGGCAGCCCTAGATATCAATAAGAGGTAGGGTGCATCCTAAATAATATATAAGTTTTAATAAATTGTAGTAATAGTGTATCTCCTTAATCTAGAATATTATAAATCATGTTAAAACGCAAATTTTTAAACAGTGGAACACGAGAGTTTACGAAACGAGATATTTAATTGTTTACGATTTTTCATGCGCGTTATACTAGTATAGTATACCTCTTCTTCATAAATTCGAGTAGCAAGAATAGTTCAATAGAAGTAGAATTTTACTGGAAAAAAATTATAAACCAGCATTTCTTTTCACGAAAATCTCGAAAGGCAATCAGAAAAGAAATGTGTACGTTCGAGACTCCAGATTTGTGAAGAAAATATGCGAAAAAAAATTGAATAGTTGCAAAAAGCACACTTTTTGCTTATAAAACGAAAGATATTGATTGTATGAAAAAAAAGGTATAAAAAAATGTAAATATTCGAAATAACTACAAAATGAGATGTGGAACATTAAAATCGATCTATTAGTTAGTTCAGTAGAAAAAAAATAAAAAACACTAAAAAAGGTCCTTTTTTCACTCGCTCTGTATTCATTGAGATTTAACGTAAAGATTAAACGTAAAACTTTGAAATTCTTGTAAAATGTAGCCCTCATAATGACGAATAAATCTAGCCCTAAACAAGTCTGAAATGTTCATTAGTTTTACAAAAAGCCATTTGTTCACTAAAAACCTGTCTGCGGAAAACTTAATTTCTTCATCTTTGAGCAGTCGCACAGCAATTTACAGAGATTTTTCTTCTTCAAGAATTGCATTATCACGTACACTCAATAATAACAAAACGATTTTTTGCAGAAAAATTTAAACTATTATAAAACGCCTTTAAAAAGTGGATATTTTTTTCCAAATAATAAAATGGAAATAATTTCATTAATATGCATCATATCAAATAGCTGTGTAAAGCATTCGAAATTTGACATTTTTTTACGAATTTAGAAAAAAAATTACCCTCCGATTATTAGGAGCCGAGATAACAATTTTTTTCAAAAAATCACTGTAAATCTAATTTTTAAAATTAAAAGTTTCGTCTCGCAACAATTTGTCAAGGAAGAATTAAATTTGCTGTTGAAAAATTCTTGAATTTTTTGCTGCTGAAAAAGTTTGTTTAAAATCATTGAAAAGTTGAAGAACGCGAGTGAGTATGCTGAGCGGAGTGAGAGAAGCAGAGTTGATAAAAAAATGTATTAAAAAAAAATATTCAGTTTTATTTGTTTAAAACATGTTTTTAATATTTTATATATGTTTTAAACAACTTTAGAAAAAAATCATATTTAAAACAAAAAAAACACCTTTTAAACACATATTATCAAAGAACTGGAAAGGAGACGGGCAGTAGGAATCAAGCGCAGAAGAATATATCTATGAAGTGTGAAACTTCTTTATTAACTAAAACGCGCTTACATATTCGGGCTCACTTTTGAGACCTCCTCAGAGATAACATAAACTACAATAACATAAGTAAACTGTGAATAAAAATTATTCTGTTATGGTGAGCTCCCCTACCTCGAGAATTTAAATGCCAAAATTAAACCCAAAAAGAGTGAAAGAAAAAGAAAAAAGGAAAATGAATGAAAATAAGGAAATAATGGAAATATCGAAATAGAGAATATAAAAAATTAATTTATCAAAAATCTTAAGATTATAATTACTTATCCCGAAAATATCAGGATGAGCTTCCTTATTTTCGGGATAATTATTATAATTATAATCTTAAGGTTTTTGATAGTCTCTGAGGTCTCTGAGGAGGGCTCAAAAGTGAGCCGAAATGTAAGCGCGTTTTAGTGAATAAAGAAGTTTCACATTTCATAGATATTTGCGCGTCTTCTGCGCTTGACTCCTACTGCTCGTATCCTTTCCAGTTCTTTAATTTATAAGGAGTCTTAATATATTTGATTTGTTATACGGATATATTTATTATATTTTATTATAACGCATTTTTACTTTCAAGTATTTTGAAACGTTTCTGAGGTACATTTTAGCATTTAATTACACCTACTTCCTCATTTTTCTTAAATTTGAGTGTATCACATAAGTATACGAGGTCTGGCTATTAAATAACGAGACTGCTTATGAAAAAGAGTTTTATTTTAAAAATTATTCTACAATTGAATGCTCCCTTTCAATGTACTCCCCTCCCCTCGCCACACACCGTTCCATTCGTTTTTTCCATTGGTCAAAGCAATGCTGGAAGTCTTCTTTTGTAAGAGCATTTAGAAGCTCCGCCGATTTTCGCTTCACCTTTTCCATCGACTCGAACCGGGTTCCTTTTAAGGCAGACTTGATCTTCGAAAACAGGAAAAAGTCACAGGGTGCTAAATCAGGCGAGTACGGGGCGTGTTCGAGCACTGGAGTGCCTCTAGCGGCTAAATAACGCTTCACAGACAGCGCGTTAGGGGTAGGTGCGTTATCCTGGTGTAAGATCCACGACTTGTTTTTCCACAACTCCGGCCGTTTCTTACGAACTCGCTCTCGCAGTGTTGCCAAAACTGTCAAATAGTAAGTTTGGTTTACAGTTTGACCCTCTGGAACCCATTCAGTCATCACGATGCCGTTGATGTCGAAAAAAACGATTAGCATGGCTTTAAATTTTGATTTCGACATCCTTGCTTTTTTCATTCTTGGCGATGCAGGAGTTTTCCAGTGCATGGATTGCCGCTTAGTTTCAACATCGTATTGGAATATCCAGGTTTCATCGTAAGTGATGATGTTTTCCATCAATTCAGGCTCTTCATCTAA
>NW_017305832.1:205622-209474 GCF_001594115.1 Trachymyrmex septentrionalis | reverse complement strand
GTCACACATTGTTATCGGCACGAGAAAAAAACAAGTTCGTTTCTAACCTCTATAGAAAAAATACTACTACTGCGACAAAAACGTGTTTTCGTACTGGAATAGTAGACACTTCCAGCTATCCAACGCTGCATTCGTTTCCCACCCTACCCCTCTAGGACGCCTTCTGCGCGTGCAGTCTCGTTATTTAGCCAGACCTCGTATGTATATTTGAATGTTGTTTGCTATTTAACCTTTTATTTGACTGTATATATTTTAAGTTATGCAAATTTAAACAATAGCATGGCATTTTGCTAATGTGATCTTTTTTGCATATTGATTACTCACGGCTTCTTTTTTTGAGATTTTTATTTCAAATTATTCCTTCAACTAATTGTTGTTTTAATCTATAATTTACGTTACTATAGATTTTTATAGACTGCTGAGCTCTCTGCTTATACACAGGGTGTTTGAAAAATAATGATAAATCTTTCGCGTAAGGACAGAATGGACTAAACTGAGAAGAAAAGTACTCTACCATTTTGCAATTTTCGTAATAGTTAACAAAATATTAATTGATAAAAATTGACGAAAATTGATCTTCAATAATTTTCACTCAAATACTATTGTTACGTCCGGCGGACTCGCACAACTCTTTTCTTTCGTGGAGATCTGGAATTCATCGAAACACTAAAATTTTTTCTTCTTTTCTTTTTTCTACACTAAAAACTAAAATGAGGAATCCGGTGTCTCCTCGTGAATGTCGCTCCGAGATAGACTAAATCAATACGTATTGAAAGCGTAAGACCGACGCCAAGATTAACGGTCAAGTCGCGGATCCGTAATTACAAAAATCCAAGAAACGGCACGCGACGTTCAGGGGTAGATTCTGGGTGGTCTCGTGGCGACGATGCATGCGCGCCTTCTTGGCGCGCGAGACGTGCGTTTTCCCATAAATCTTAACATCATAAAATTTTGGAGGACACTTTTCCATACTACAGATTCCTGTCAACATCTTTTCCTCCCCCAAAATCTTGACCAATCCAAGAACAAAGGAAAATCCTATTACCAGCTAACGAAACCTATTCCACCAATCCGAATTTGAATAATCGGGGACAATTAGTATAAAAATCGCTGTTCCGCGACCCTCGGGGTGATTTTTCTCCAAGTTTTGAGAGGCTACAGTTGTTCTGATTTTTCTCTAAGTTTCGAGAAGTTGTCGCGATATTTAAAAAGTTCCACCCGATTTTCGAAGCCCTCTCTCTCGCAGTAGAGTCAATGCGTCTACTTTGAATCGACGGCATTCTCAGTGCATCTCAAGATCAACGGCGTTCCTTGATCGGGGGAGTCTGACGAATCTGAGCTACAGCATCTTCGACCGACGCCACCTTCTCCGCGTTTTTTTTTGGCCATCCTACATATCGCCAACTCAGCAGTGTTTTTAATTTCGTTACGTTACATTGGGTGGTCCCTCTTCTTCTTTCTTTTTTCTTTTTTTGGGATCCCACTTTAAAGATTAAAATTTTAGTGCGTTCACGCCGTTCGTTCGCCCCTCGTCGCCGCCGCCTAACGGGGACCAGTAAATCGCGCCGACTCGGTGCCCGAGCCCGATTTAACAACGCGATAAATCCGCGAGATCAATCTATAATTCAGCCATTGGTCCGGGAATAAATTCCGCCCGTCCAGTTTCCCATTACAACACTCTCTCCACCGCTTGAAATTTCTTACTCCCCTATCTCCAATTCATCTCCAGTTTTCCCCGCAGATTTTCCCCCGCATCCACTATCACCATCCCCGATTACTCAATTTCCCGTCTCTAATACCACCCCCTCAATTCCCTACGTCCAACCCGATGGCTACTCTCCTGCTGGGCACCTTCCTCTTCTATTCCATAATGCCCAGCAATTGTTAGAGTATATGACCTATTTTACCCCCTCCTGCGACGACCATGGAATTGTGAGAATCACAAGATCTGATGGCTTGTTTTCGGTCCCTATATCATCTCTTATCCCTCTCGAGCCTTTCTCTCTCCAACCCTATGATCCTACGCAGTATTAATTTTCCCCTCCTCCTCTCAAATTTTCATTCCGAGATCCTTTACACGCACGCACGCACGCACGCACGCACGCACGCACGCACGCACGCACGCACGCACGCACGCACGCACGCACGCACGCACGCACGCACGCACGCACGCACAATATATCATTATTAAGTTTGTTTAACTTACTGAAGTAGCGGAGGTGTGTGTGTGTGTGTGTGTGTGCGCGCGCGCGCGCGCGCGTATATGTATGTATTATATGTATATATATGTGTATTTATGTGTGTGTACTTATACGGGGAGATGTGTGGATGAGTGAATGATAGGTCGACTTTAGCTGCTTGATCCACAAAACCTCGGGTGGATATTGCTCAATGAGGATCTACACAAAAGTGCCAGAAGGGTAGTCACAGTAGGCAGTGACTGGCTAATCCCAATAATAATTTGATGCACTCGAGTACAGATTAAAACTGACGTAAATCGGATTCGATGCATTCTAATACGGATACGCACAACTGGCACGCATAATAAATAATTTGCCAAATGTAGAGTAACTTTTGAATATAGCTGCAAAATATTTTTCATGTAACACTAATTTATTTTTATATTTGAGAAGTTAGTGTTATATCTTTAACAATTACACTAACATTTGGCAAATTACTTATTAATTATTTGTTTACATATGTCATATTTACACTTGCAATTAAATTCACAAAAACAATTTTGTACTGATAATTCCGTACATTTAATTGTTCAAGTGGACACTATTTATAGCATATTAAATAAAGAAACATAGCTAATGTGACTTAAATTTGTTAATCAGACATGCATTCCATACTTAAACGTGATTTTTTGTAATAAATCGAAAAAATAAAAATTCAAGGAAAAAAAAATTTTCTAAACTAAAAATTTCATGGTTACAATCCCAGATTTTTTTAACAGCAAATTCAATTTTTCCTTGATAAATTAATGCCAGACGGAACTCTTAATCTTAAAAACTAAAACCACAGTGATTTTTTGAAAAAAAATTATCTCGGCTTCTAATAATCAAAGAGTAATCTTTTTTTTAATTCATAGAAAAATCAGATTTCGAATGCTTCACACGGCTATTTGATATGATGCATATTAATGAAATTATTTCCATTTTTTTTATATGGAAAAAGATATCCACTGTTTAAAGACTGCATTAAACAGTTTTTGCAACTATTCGATTTTTTTTCGCATATTTTCTTTACAAGTTTCGAGTCTCGAACATACGCATTTCTTTTCTGATTGCCTTTCGAGACTTTCGTGAAAAATGCTGGTTTATAATTTTTTTTCGAAATTCTACTTCTATTGAACTATTCTTGCTACTCGAATTTATGAAGAAGAGATATACTATAAGGTGTAGTAAAAAGAAATCTATTATTTTTGCATTAAATTAAAGGCTTTATTTAGCATAGTTAGAATGATCCGATTTAGGTCAAATATGCACCGTTTTGTTCGATAACTTGTTACCATTTTGCAGGTAATTTCATTATGCCTCTCTCATAGAAACCCTCGTCCCTATTAGCAAAAAACTGGGACAGTCGATTTTCACAAGCTTCTCTTGAGGCGAATTTTTCACCATAGCAAAATCATTCGCCATAGACAGGAACAGGTGGTAATCACTTGGTGCCAGGTCCGGACTATATATAAGGTGGATGCATAAGAACCTCCCAACCAAGCTCCCGGAGCTTCTGGCGAGTCACTATCGATGTGTGTGGCCTGGCGTTGTCTTGATGGAACACAATTCCTCTCCTATTGGCCAAAGCTGGCCGCTTCTGGGCGATTGCTTCTTTCAGACGGTCCAATTG
>NW_017305832.1:188160-205442 GCF_001594115.1 Trachymyrmex septentrionalis | reverse complement strand
CAGCCTTATTTAAATGGTTCCAAACGGTTTTTTGTGCAATGTTTAGCTCCTGGGCAATCGAAACAGTGCTTACATGACGGTCGGACTCGACGATTTCCATTATTTTATCGACATTTTCGACAATTGGCCTTCCAGAGCGTGGTGCATCTTTGACATCAAAATTACCGGAACGGAACCAAAATTGCGCGATATTGACTGTTACAGTATCAGGACCATAAACACTATTCACATTTTCAGCCGCCTGGCTTGCGTTTTCGCCTTTATCGAAGAAAAACTGTAAAATATGGCGTATTTTCTCTTTGTTGGTGTCCATCTTTGACACGCGCTCAAACAATACTGACTCAAGCAATCACAAAACTGGCTGAGAAGTTTTTTTAGTACGAAATCTTATCTTTCTAACGCCATTTGGCGTAACCCGATCGCACTTGTACAACGCGAGATACAGATTACTAAAGCCATCTATTGGAAAAATAATAGATTTCTTTTTACTACACCTTATATACAACGCGCATGAAAAATCGTAAACAATTAAATATCTCGTTTCGTAAACTCTCGTTCCACTGTTTAAAAACTTGCGTTTTAACATGATTTATACTATACTATTCTAGATTAAGGGTGGGGGTACACTATTTCTACAATTTATAAAAACTTATATATTATTTAGGATGTCCCTCGCCCCTTATTGATGCCTATGGCCGCCGAGCCGTCGAAATTGTCGAGAAAGCATTTTCATTTGAAACAACTGATTACTGTGAGAAGGTGCTCGCTGTCTCATTCACTTTCGGTGCACCGCAAGCAAGCACACGGACATGGACTTAAGTGTGTGGCTACCGGTTTCGCCAGACCGCCATCTGATTCTGTGTCGCCATGTCAACGCAGAGTTCTTGATTGAGTAGTCAGGAGCCTTAAATTGTAATTATAACAAGTAATCCATGTGCAACAATATAATTATAGAAGTTACGCGCTCCTTTATAGAAGGGAAGTAGTATGAGAGTCGCTTTGCGTGGAAAATCGAAACCTATGTTATACCTACGGTATAATTATAGAAGTTGTGCGCCCCTTTGCAGGGGGGAGAGGGAAGGGTGAAAATCATTTCGCGTAGAAATCGTGCGCCCCCAAACAGGGGGAAGTGGGATGAGATTCGTTCCGCGTGGAAGTCGTGCGCCTTCAAGTAGGGGGAAGAGGGGTGAGAGTCGTGTGGAAACAGGGGAAAGTATAAAATCGCATTTAATATCTCTTCTGCAAATTCTGCAAAAAATGAATTTTTTCATGGGTTTCTATAGAGGACTATGTGAGATTCTGTAGGAGTTTGTGTACCTATAGGATTTGCGCAGCATGCATAGATAGAACATTCATAGGAATGTAAATAGGGTAATAGAGGTACTCACAGAAATGTGGACAGATGCCCCATGAGAACTAAAAGGTCTATAGGATACCAGTTTGACGTATAGCAACATGTACGCGTA
Source organism: Trachymyrmex septentrionalis (assembly GCF_001594115.1). Lineage (NCBI taxonomy): Eukaryota > Metazoa > Arthropoda > Insecta > Hymenoptera > Formicidae > Trachymyrmex > Trachymyrmex septentrionalis. Next base: position 203,976 of record NW_017305832.1, on the reverse strand, counting down.
CGTAAGACAAAGGAGAGGTGCCTCATGGGAATTGAAAATGCCTATAGCCTACCATAGGATGACATATGCACATCTTTTATGTCCTAACTCTTACGTAAACCTACATGTTTCTATACATCAAAGTGTAGTATCCTATAGGTCTTTAGTTCCCATGAGGCATCTCTTCCACATTCCTATGAGTATCTATATTAACTTGAGAGAATAATTCGTAACAAAAACTGGAAGCCACGATAATAGTTAATAAACGAAGTATGTTCCACGTCGGGTGAAAAAAATTCTGATTGCCATAAGGAAAATATATACTCATGACTTTTTTGAGTCACCAAACACACCTTGTTTATCACGTGACTTTCAATTTTTGGAATTATGGAAAAATTATCTTAGATTTTCACGTGAAATTACATCAATCGGCTGTTATAACATTTTGTATACACACTCTAATATGTATATTATAGAAACTATACAGGGCGTCTCAGAATATTTGTGACTATTTTGGGACTATACATTAAGTTCTCTATTATTTTGCAATTTTTGCAATTATTACCCAATGAGCAGAATGTCTAAAATCGATGCATGAGACAACTTTAAGATATCTTTAAAGCCTATTCTACAGAAATTCTTAAGAGTTATTTGAAAAAACATTTTTAAAATATGTCATAAAGAACTCTGAAAAATATCTTCCGCTTATTCGACAATTTTTAAAAACTAACTATTTTGAAAATTGCAAAATGATACAGAACTTTTCGATTTAGTTTAGTCTACTTTATCTGCACACGAAAATAGTTCCAAATATGAGACATTCTGTTTATCATTTAGGTCCGATTGTATCAACGTGCACATTATTCTTTTTCCCATGCGATCTTATAGAAGCCTCTTTTCATGGACTGATGCCATAGATTCCTATGTAAAACTTTGTAGAAAAATTTCCTATATTATTCTATATATATATGCTGCGTAAATCCTATAGATAGATCTATTGTAAAAAATTTAGAGGAATTTATAGGTACAACAGAGAAGCTATCAGCATCAGAGCTGTGTGGCTTAGTGGCAGGACGGAAATTTACCAACTCGGAAGAGAAACCAGGCCTGAGTTCGAGACAAAGAGTATCCTGATATTTTTCTTTGTTGTCATCAATTGTTTACATTATACAAGCTCCTACAGAATCTTAGGGGCTGCGCACAATGAAAGGAATAGGCAACAAGGAATTAGAATTTCAACCTATCAGAAATTATGTATTGTGGAATATACAATTTCTGATAGGTTGAAATTCTTATTCTCTGTTTCCTATTCCTTTCATTGTGCGCAGCCCCTTATAGTCCTTCATAGGAATCCATGAAAAACCCCATAGGAATTTATAACAAGATAAGAGCCTCCTTCCATGGGAACCTGTCGAATTTACCCATGGCTACCCATGGATAGGCAAACCCATAGGAAAATTCCCCATAGGAATTTGCAACAGGGACTATATATGTATAGCAAAAATAAAACGTTATTTTTAAAACTTTTTTTGTTAACAACTTTTTAACGAAAAGCGACCGTCAAGTAAAATTTGTCGGAGGTTACTCAGGGTCATGACCTTAACAACATATGTCAAGGTCATTCCATTATTATCAACGTTTACCGAAAAAAATATTAACATTATATTTTTGAATATACTATATTTGAAAAATATGATTGATTGTTTGATAATAACAATATAATACATATCTGTATATGCATATTTGTTCATATTATTGTCAAATATTAGCATTTTATAAAAAACATGTACAAATAAATATTTAAAACAAAAAAATAGGTACGTTCAGAAAAATAGGCACGAATTGCTACAAAAAATACAAATTAATGAAATTTTTATAAATTGTTTCTCAAATCTATAATACGTGTTAATGTTTAGTACATAATCAATAGAGACATGCAGGCAAATATGGTTTGTTTCCAAATTTAATTTAACATTGACTTATAACGTATTATAAGTAATAATGTATTATAGTTTATGCAAGCATCAATTTATGATTACGTATTATAATTCTTATTCGTCTTACATTAAGTAAGCACATCAATATTAATTATATAGTTTCAAATAAAATCTATACATTTCTTTTTTTTTACATGTGATGAATCAACATAATTTAGATATTAATAAAAAAATTTAGTCTTTTTAACTTCTTCAAAATATAAATCATTTAATTTTTAATATTTCTGAAACTGATATAGCACACATAACAAAATATTTCAGAATTTTGATATTTAATTATGCAAATATCTTATAGATATATAAAGATTTATAAAGATATTGCATATATCTTTATAAATTATATATACTAGGTGTTTTCAGACTATCTATACACCCAATTTAAAAATGAGGGAAGTGGTTTTTTTTTTTTGAAAAACGTTAGAGAGAGAGAGAGAGAGAGAGACAAAAGTGGTTGAAAATCAATGTATTATATAGGTGATTGATCTTGGGTGGCGCCATGAAAGTCATGTCAAGATCGATTTGAATTTTGTAAAAAGGGATCCATTTTTAGCTTTTATTACATATTCTTGTAGTTCATCTCAAGGTGTTTTCGAAATACTATAGTTACAAACCCTTTTTAATCGAGATCTTTCTGAATTAAGACTTTAAAATTTTAGTATTGCCGGCATTAGCATTATCCAAGATGTACTGCGTGAAAATCGTATGGTCGGATTTTCACCTCTTCGAGGTGCTTGATTAAAGTCTCTGACCGTGCAACCTCTACGCAATACATCTTGGATAATACTAATGCTAACGCTACTGAAATTTTGAAGTCTCATAACTCAGGAAGATCTCAACTAAAAAGGATTTGTAAATAGTCAAAAATTTCTTGACGGTAGCTACAAGAATATGTAATAAAAGACATGATTCCCATTTAAAAAATTCCTTCACGATGTCACGCAAATCGCATACACCCATGTAAAGTATTATTTGATCCCCAACCTTTTGTTTGAAATATTTTTCAAAATAATCATTTTCCTCGTTTTTAAATGAAGTATACGGGTGATCTGAAACACCGGTACAATATGTTTGTGCATATAAACTAGGTTTTTTTAATAAAAAAAAAAGTAATTTTTACATCTGCACATTTATGTAACTATATAAATTTACGTACTTTCCATATGTAAAGAAATTCATATATAAAAAAGGATATAATAATAATATAGTTTTAATATTGAAATGTACAATTCCATATTATATTATATATTGTATATATAATATACAATTCTTTTTTTTTTATTTATATAAATATATCTTCCAAATTATATATTTGATTAAATTTCATTTTTATATTACTATTTTTTTATATTAATATTTCATTTTTATTATATATGCAAGAATTATTCAGTAATATCTTATTAATTGTAAGTAATTTAACTTTGTTTTAAAAACACAAAATTTCTTTAGAATGAAAATTTGTTTTGTAATAAATACTACGGGATATATCGATATGTTATATAAAACTCATCAATTAGCATTCAAAAAATTAAAAAATGTGTATATTATGCTAATATTTTATATATCAATGGTACTTTCTTGAATAATATAACATTTGCAAAAAAAAATCAACATTTTATGATAAGCAAAAGAAAGACTTCAGAAACTGGTTTGAAAAAATCAACTTTTGTATTGTAAACTTTGGATGAGCATATGTGATACAAAAGAGACTACAGTATAAACTACTGAATACTTGCGCCTGGAACTAGCAAGTTAAATTAATACACTAATTTTTTATAATTGTTTGTTATTAATATAGAAAACGAAGTGTACATCATATAAATCTAAACTAACGAAATATCACGGGAGCTCGAGAAACTGTGTAGTTTGACGATTAGGCACGATGTTTAAAAGCAAACAAAATTCTAATATTTTCCGTTCAAATTATAATTTGATTGTGAAACATATCTTTTCCGTACAAACTATTTCTCTCTAAATTTCATTGTAATATTAAAAGTAGAAATACATATTTTCTATTGTTTTACTACTGTTTTTTGTCGTTTTAATATATATTATATGTATTCAATAGTCAGTCCAAGGCAAACTTCATCCGCGATAGTAATATAATATAGCTACTATTTTCATATTATTTTAAATCGATCTATCTATATATATATATTACTTTCTTTTAAAAAATGTGTATACTTAACATTTAATATAATATATATCTCTTTAAAATATTTACAGAAAATGTTATAATACAATATTTTAAATCGTTTGTTATATTCATACTTTATAAAGGCAATTATCAATGTAATTATAATTCTTAGTATATCGTGTAAACGCATTTTGTTTTTACAATAATCATCATGTTCATATTGGGATAATATATAATACAAGAGATAGGACATTACAAGATTTTGACATCTCTATGCAATGTTTCTATTATATGTACAACAAGTGCTATTGACAATGCAAATTATTTTTTCCATCGTTATTGCATTGATTTTCGTATTATGATTTTTAATAAAATGGACCGAGATTTATATCCACAAGATTATAAATAGTATTAAATGCTAAGAACTTTACCAATTAGTTTAGAGTTTTTAATTTAAGAGAAAAATGGTTTTTAAAATATGTACATTATACAAAATAACCATCTCAACTTTCTGTAGTAAATTATAAATTAATATTTTATATCTTAGTACGCATAAATAAACCATAATAAATCATACTATGTGCTCAATCTGATTGAAAATTAATATTATAATTTTATGAAATAAAAAAACGTATAGCTCTCTGTATTTTCTATTAATACTTACTTTTAACATTGTTTTATATTAATATATAGAATCAAGATGCATAATTATCATGTTTCAACTTTTATCGAACACAATATAAAAAATTATTCACATGATAAAAGATTATTTTCACATAATTTAAAACATTAATACGAAATTCCATAAAACATATCGTAGTCTATATTGTAGCATAAGCTATTTTTCTATACAAGTATATAATTATCATAAAACATTATTTACGTACATAACTATTGTGTCAACAAAATGTTAAATCAAGTATGTATATTTCGTGCACTTGACAAAAGTGCAAAAATATAATTTAAAAAATATTGAACACGTAAATACATTTAAGTCATAATAAATCTATAAGTGCTTAACAGTGATGTATAGACGTAAATAGCATATGCTACTTCTATTATAGTATAACTCAATGTATCCCACTGGAATTCATTGCGTTAGATGTATTAACAAAGTTACATACATTTGTTTTAATATTATTATCGTTGTTTATAGGCATGTGTTATAAATCGTAACAGTTTCTAATTGATTAACATTTTTCTTAAATAAATAAATGTTTAAATTAAATATAACATAATCACAGACATCAATGCTTCACGAGATCTTCTCAAATACTACATACAATATACTTGCACCTCTTAATTAACATAAAAAAGAAGAAACAATAATTGGAAACACGATTTCAATGGGATACACCAGAATCAATAAATTTGACGAGTTCATTTTGGCTTAATGTTCATAGCTAAGTAAATTAAGAGAACCTCACTAATCATCTACACTTTAGTGTCCGTTGAGTTGACTAAAATATTCGAGATATTATAAATTAATCGTGTCCAACGTATGTGAATTTCTAGATGCGCTGTTGTCCTTTGGTGATGTTGTAGCAACATTAACCTGCTTCGTAACATTGTTCGTAAACGGCATAGAAAACTTAAAATCAGCACCATTTGGCAATTTGCGCATAATTTTTCCAGACGTGATAAGTCTGCCAAAACCCTCTTGGTGAGCGAAGGCGTAGCCCGAGCGTAAAGATCGCCGTGTACGTCTCGTAGATGGTGTACGTAATATGTCTTGGCTTTGACGAGAACGCAATTGTGCCAGTCTCTGCTTCAGTCTGACTCTGTCGGACAGTGTCGGTCTAACGTCCATGAAGAAGAATCGCCATGATAGTACTGGTATCACCAGAATTATACAGGATATCACTGTAGTGAACCAAAAGGTCGCTTCTGACATGGCCTGCAAACATAAATTACAAGTATAGTGGAAGGGATAACATGGTGTGCAGTTGGCAAGCGTCTCTCTCTAAGAATGTCGTGTGAGAGGAAAAGGCTGCCAACTGTGAAATGCTAAACATGGGGCAATATTCATAGTTGGTTTTTATTTTAAAATTGTCTTAAAATAATATTTTAAGATGCTAACACAGTCCTCGGATTGACTTATGACATCTTAAGATTGTATTTAAGACAGTCTTAAATGTAAGAATCTTTCTACATATAGAAAGAGAAACATAAAGTGTATATAAATAAGGAAAGATTCAGTATAAATTTCACGACGCGAAATAGGCCGGCATTCATAGTCGATTCTTACATTTAGATTCTTAAGATGTCATAAGTCAATCCGAGGACTATATTAGCATCTTAAGACATTATTTAAGACAATTTTAAAATAAAAACGGACTATGAATATCGCCCCATGTTTAGCGTTTTATAGTTGGCAGCCTTTTCCCCTCACGCGACAGACAGAAACGGCGGAGATTTAGAGAGACAGAGGGGGGAGGTGGAGAGAGAGAGGGGGGGGGACGCTTGTAAACTGAGCTCCATGTTATTCCTATTACCATGATTAAAAGTGTTGCATATACTTGCGACGAAGAATATGAATAAGAATTTGTCATAATACATACCATCGTGAGACTGCCGACATAACTACCGCCTATGACGAAGTTGTAAAAGTAATCTAAAATAAAATACCAGATCAGCGAGCCCCACACCATAATGTGATTGAAAACTGTCCAATATGATGTGTCGAGAGCTATTTGAACAGTCACGACTATAACTAATATAGTGGCTACTACACTGCCCAGCAGCATGTGATCAGAAAGTACATAACCCTTGGGTGATACCCCATCCTTGTATGTCCCTGTGGAAATATGTAAGATATATGTGTTTGCATAAATCTGCTGTAATTTAAGAACAGACATTAACATTCTTTTAATAAGTACAGATATAAAATATTTACCGTAAGGTACCAAAAATAATACACAACTAGCATAAAATCCATGTAAAGCGCTCCAACAAAACTCTTTTTTGTTGAAGAGCAAATTTTGTAATCCTGGTGCGTATAGTTTCGGATACATTAGACTATTCTTATCGTTAACATCCTGATCGAAAATACCAACCGCCAAGACTGGTAATGAGGTATAAAATAAATTGTAGACGGAAATGTACATAGGATCAAATACAGTCTGTAAGAAAACAAATGTGGAAGATAATTATGCAACTTTAATTGTGCAGTGCAATTTACATGCTATTTTCTATAATATATCAGAAAAATAATTAAATACACATTCAAAATTTCAACTTCGGAGCAAGCTCTTACAAAGGAAAATTATGAATAATATTCGCCTTTGAAACATCATATTTTTGTTGTTATTTTCATCATTAATATAATAACGGCAATGTGAAGTTTTTGAAGACCTTACCTGTGCGCTGAATCCGCAGAAGAAAGCAAACCAGATATGGCAAAGGGTGAACGCGAAGTTCTTGTAAAAAAAATACCTAAGGAATTTACTCATTCTGTAGTACGACCATCTACCATGGACCAGAAGTAGCCTCTCTAAAAATCTAAATTGTCCTATCGAATAGTCAGAGGCTAACACCGCCTGCAATCCTTCCTGCCCGCTAATACCAACACCAATATGAGCCGTCTTTATCATCGAAACGTCGTTGGCGCCATCGCCAATTGCGAGTGTCACCGCAAATTTATTTTTTTTAATTAACTCAACGACCATCGCCTTTTGCAATGGCGTCACTCGACAACATATTACAGCTTTACCTGCAAGAAATTCGAGCTGTAGAATAATTGTTTTTAAACATGATGTAATCAATTTTGACTTACATTGACTAGACACTTCTAGAAAAAGCTGTTCCAGCTGTGGATGTAACGCGTGAACTAGAGAATGTCCATTTATAACTACTGCAAATCCCGTTGACTGCTCCATCTCGTGTTCATCCTGTTCGTCCCTACTAGGATTGTATTCGGTATCACTGCTGTGCAGAAAAAATATGTTTTCAAGCAAAACAATCTCTTCCCATATAAAAGATGATCGCCCGATATTTACGCGATTCAACTCTAAAATTTATTTACAAATATTCACAATTATAACAAACACAATTATAGCAAAAATTGAAGATAATAAATTGTGATCATTAATGAAATGACAGGAAATTTTGAAATTATCTTCTCGCCGTTAAGAAATGATGCACGTTAATTCTAAACAATACACAGTGCATTGTATTAATAACTATATACAAGAACGTGACACAAACATACCAGTTGTGTTAATATTATCACTAAGATTAATTATTAAGCATACAGAAAGAGAAGGAGTGAGTATCAAGCATCATAGTAAATTTTAGTTATTTATAACTATAATATTACTAAATCGTAGGTTATTTCAGATATAACATATGCAAATATCTGAAAAATATCTGAAGTGATTTAAAAAGGCAGATCTAATCTACCATTCTAGCTACGTTGTTTTATTGTAAAAACAAGAACTGGTATTGATATTTTTGAAAAGAAGATAATTAGAAAAAGTGGAAAATAATTTTTTTGTAATGCTTTTTACATACAGAAGGTATAAATACTATCATGTGCATGCAGATCATTATTCCAAAGTCGAATTTCGCGAGGGATAAATAGAAAAAATGGGATATGTATAAACCAATGCACGTACGAAGAATTAAGCTACTAGTAAAATACAATCGTTGCATCCTTGTATCATCCGAAATATCTCTATACTCTACATAAAAATGTGTTTTCATTCTTATGAAATAATTTTAATTTGAAAGATAAATAATAAAAAGCATACAGCCACAATGTAAACAAGTCATGTATTTAAAATTCCAAATAAATAAGTAAACGTTTCGGTCAAGATTTGACCATCATCAGTACATAAAAAGATATCTTTACATGAAGGTTCTCATCGTTTCTTAAGAAAAAATATAAATAGCAATAGATTGTTTATTAGAAGATTGTAATAGCTTTCCTGACTTCTTTTCATACTGTTTTTCAAATCATAAGCAAGAAGAAATTATTTTAACTTTTAAGTGCGATCATTGCGATTGTAATGTAATTGGCATGTACCTTTTGTCTATCAATTTCTTTATGTAATTTTTAATTTAACATCCGACCTGCGTTTTAGTTTGTAAGACTTTCAATTTTGTCATCTTTTTATGTACTGATGATGGTTAAATCTTGACCGAAACGTTTACTTATTTATTTGGAATTTTAAATACATGACTTGTTTACATCTATTGTTGTGGCTATATGCTTTTTATTATTTATCTTTTGTAATTGTTTAGCCACTTTCAAATAATTTTAATTTTAATTTTAATTTGAATTGTGTTGCGAGATTCGCTAGTTTGAATATAAAGCATACGAGTTCTCTTTAGTTAAATATGATAAGTTCTTAGGCAAGACTATATGTATAGACATAGAAAGCATTACATGAAACATAGTGCCACATTCAATGTGAGAAATAGTTTTCCTTTCCTTTCTTAATAAGAATGCGTTAATTAGAATCAGCAATAGAAGAAATTGATAGGTTGTACTCCGTCTCTTTCATGTGCCTGACCTTTCCTTGTCCCACCTGAATGTGACAATGGAGAGAGTTGGCCGTTTCTGTTGGGTCGAGGCCATCTTAATGGTATCCAAATATCGCATTAATTGTGACTCCACGCTATCGTAAGTTGTGCCGTCTACCACAAAGACATCCGTAAGATCATCCGTCAATAACTGGCATGAGTATCCAATGTTGATAGCTGTTTCTGTATGAGTAAAAAGTTTGAAAATGTTATTCTACAAATATGAATAAGCTTTTTCGTCCTTATCGTATTTATATACGTATTTATAAACTTGCCTTGTTTGTCACCAGTTAATACCCAAAGTTTGATACCAGCGAGGCTCAGATTGGCGATGGTCTGAGGTACACCGTCTTGTAATTTATCTTCGATGGCAGTAGCACCCAATAACGACATATCTTTCTCTATTTCTTCGTAAATCGCATCCAGCTTATCGTCTCTATTCTCTTGACTTAACGCTGCTTCCTGATGTCGTTGCTTCCAATTATTGAAAAAACTTTCGTCCAAATCTCTTACAGAAAGGCACAGTGTTCTTAAACCTTCACTTGCGAATTTATTTAGATGATCCAATGTTTTTGCCATTATCTCTTCACTATCCTTTTTCAATCGCTCATAAATAACGTTATCTGCTCCTTTGCAGTACAATCGGAGCTGTCCATCTTTTCTTAAAATTACGGACATCCTCTTTCGCACATTATTAAAATCCAGAATACAGAGAAGTTCATATATCTCTTTCTTTCCCATTACTTCAATCGTTATACTGTTGGGCGATCTCTCTTTGAAAACAAAACCAAAGTTTCTAGCTGCAGATACTAAGGCAGCCTCATCAGGCGATTGTGCTTGGTATTCAATCTTGCCATGTTTTTCTTCCGGCATAACAGTATGACAAAGTGCTAACAGTCTGAAAAAACTGTGGACGTCTTGATTTTCCCGTCTTACGGCTTCGAGCAGCGCGGGATCGTAGAATTTGAAATCTGGTTCGTAATCCTTGTTAAACGAAAAATCCAAAGGTGGCATTGTCTGTAAAATGTACGACGATTTTTCAGAAACTTCGCACTTTGTTGGCATACCACGTTAATGTGGAAGAAAATTAATCTTATTAATCTTATTAATTTGCAGAGATCGAGAAATCTGCTGTTATTAAAAAAGAAAGGTAAGAAAGCTAAACAGAAAGCTAGATTATCTGAGTAATGTACCTTGTTTCCATAAAAATAGATTTGATGGAAGAACTGGATTATATATTAGTAGTTGTAACTTTGTCAAAGTATATACATTAAGTAAATAGTTATGAAAAAAATTAGGCTTAACAGTGTATTTATGTGATATAAGAGATAAGCATAGTTTATTTATCTAGTTTATAGCATAATATAAAGTTCTAAGCACAAACTACGAATACAGTTATTGAGCGTAATAAAGATAACAGAAATGCTTCTATTACTTATCATATTACATGTGATAAGTTACGAGTACAACGCTAAACAGATAATAATGAACATGATATGTATATACGATTCGAACAACAGGATATACAAATAAAAGCGATAGCGTGTATAAATTGGTGAAAAAAGGTGCTAATTATCAGCATGCGTACTGAAGACTTGTGTGGAATCTTTGGGCTGCCGTTGATGCCGGATTCTGGTGTTGTACTAGATACCCTGTCTGCTTGTTCCAGAAGCCTTATATTCGGACCACTTAATGGTGTGTAAACTGGACGTACGAATTCCTGTCCACTCTTCCACTGCATCGTCGCCGTTGGAACAGCTCTGCCCGTCTACATGCAGCACACACATGCTAAAGTGATGTGTATGAAGTTTCTTGCAAAGATATGACCACAAATCGAGATCATACTCGTATTTATATGATATGTAACTGAAGAGAATTATCATGTATGATTAAAAACGGAATCACGTTACTATTAAACATTCAGGAATATTCAACAAATCACGCATGGATATAAGGATATTTTTAATGCTAATTGCATTTTAACGTAAACAGGTTTTTAACATGTTTTGTTAAACGATTGCAAGAAGGAAAAAACAGACGCTTCTATAGCTTTTTACATGAACACCGTTTATCAGCTTTAATTTATAATAAAATATAATACAGATTGTAATAAAAAAAACATAACATATAAAATGTAAAAATGCAATACATAACCCCTCATACAATAATAAAGAATTTTCAGCGGAAGCATAAGAATATTATATTTTTTTCACATAGCATTAAAAGCACAGCTAATATAATACGGATAACGTATTTATCTTATTTTAAATATACATATATGTACAACTTTGTAATAACGTGAAAATTTATGTAGCACATACCGTATCACCAGCATCGAGTCAGGAATCTTCGCATCAATGAAATAACGACTCACCTCGCTCAAATCGATGACTTCGCCGGTAACTTCATCAATAACGTCGCCGTAACACTTGCCCGCCACAGAACACTTGTTGAAAGTCATTATATTCTGCGTCAACGTCCCAGTTTTATCGGAGAATATGTATTCTATTTGGCCTAGCTCCTCATTTAACGTAGTAGTCCTTGCTTTAGCGTGTGTTTTCGTGGGCGCGTAGTACATTTCTTCGTCCCAATTTATTAAAAATGACTGAACAAATCGAATAACTTCGACACTCACATATAAACTGATTGGTACCACCGTGTTCAATACAATAGAGTACGAAAAGAATACGAGTAGGGCAATCACTGTGGCACCGGTAATGGGCTCGCTCGGCACTAACGAGTCCCATGGTAGGTACGCCTGGAAATAACGACCTACAAGGCTTTCCCAAATACCACAGCCGACCATACAGAACAGACATAAGGAAAGTAAAAAAAACACTATCCCGATGATAAGAAGATTCAGCAATCTATCTATAGAGGTCCTCTTAAATTTGGTCTTCCCTGAGTTTTGCATCAGTTTGGTATCCTTGCCCGCAAAGATCACCATGCCATAGCACCACTGCGTATTCCTAAGTACGCAGCCCCGTAAAATAATCTTGTCGTTATCCAATGCGTACCTGCAATTAGTTGCGAAATATTATGATGTGACGTCGATATCGCTGCTAATTAGTGATTAAGTAAATTTAACGCAACAAAGCAAGAGCCACATATTTTTAGCTTCTCTAAGAAGCTGTAGCAGTAAAATATTTTGTTTTTTACCTGGCTCTGCTTTATTTATAATATTAATCTTACTTTTTTCCTCTCCATGTTAGTATTCCATCGAATTTATTTAATAAATTATTGGGGGTTTCGCAAATGATCTCTCCATCGAACTGGCCGATTAATTCGTGATTATCCATCATCTCCGCAGTTTCAGGCAGGCATTGACGACACTTTAAATTCGTCTCCCTACACAAATTTTATAGATTGCATTCACAGACTCGATTAAAGCGTGTAATTGAATAATTTTTATAATATAAAAAGGTACCCGTCCAATTCTGCTGTTTCGATGTAACAAAGGCCATTCGGCTCGCTCGTCGTTAGCAGTAGAACATCCGCTGCGACAAACTGATCGTTCTCCATTCTGATTACGTCGCCCACTTGAACCTGTGACCATTTTTCCTCACGAAGATTAGTACCCCGCAATGTTCGGGATTTTCTATTATTTACTTGAGAATCGTTGCTATGCCGTTGCTGAAAGTTACATTGTATTATTAATTTTTTCGCGGATCACATTCTACTTTTTGTGTAAAATCTATTTTGTATATGTATACGTTATAAAGTCTATCTTATTTAAATATCTTTGTAAAAGACATGTAATTTTATATATTTAGTTTAATATAGTATATTTGTATTTTTTATTAAAATATACGCGAAAAAATAATAAGATCATTGATCATAGAATACTTACAAAGTCGTCATAGGCATCTTTGACGGCAGTGAGCGTGAGTACCCCTATAAGCGGTATGGCTGTAGTGATAGGGGTTAAAGAAGATATGGCGGGGATCATCTGGAGCACCAACAGGCATAGGAAGTAAAAGTTAGCGAGTCGCTGAAATTGCTCGAACAAATTCAATGGTAGGAACGTCAGAACCGAATACTTGGACGTCTTGATGTAATTATTCTGCAAATCAACAGAAATACATTCATATATCCGTTATTAAATTTCTAACAATATATCATTCCTTACCACACACTTTTTAAATTAAAATTTAAAATTTAGTAACACTTAAAGCAAAAAGATGGGTTTTGTCTTACCGCATAATTAAACTGTGAGTTGTACTCGCGATTATTGGCGCGAATTCGCCTCTCTGTTTCTGTAAAAATAATACAATAAATGTGTGAAACATTTATTGTGTATCTCTGTATATTGGTATCTATTGTAGTATACATACGCATGCACGCAAATACATATGCACACATACATGCACACGCACTATATATATAGGGTCAACCAGAGTAACTGTGATGGTGGAATAATTGCGATACTTAGTTTTATTAAAATTCAAAAAGACTTTTTATATTATTCCATGTTCAACGATGATTTGACTTTAAATTGACACAAGTTTTCCTAAGTAGACAAATTTTTTATTATAATAATTATTAAATCCGTAAAGCGTTGTAAAAAAAGTTAGGTTATCAAAGTTTATCTATTCAAAGTCAATTTTTTTCCAGATGGAGCCATATTAAATATATACTATATGATATTCTTTAATATTACTATTATTCTAAATTAATGTTTTGTCAAGGTTATAGTACAATTAATAGTGTATACAATTTTTTAATTGATCACAATTACCCTGTCAATTCAATGTATGGGATAATTGTGACGATAAGTATTGGGGAAATCGTGATGCTTCGCGCGCGATTGCGCTAAGCAATGGCTTGCCCGTTATCACGAATGCGACACATTGAAATACTGACAATTGTGCGTTAATAATTAATAACACAGGCCCACAAAAAAAAGCACCCTGTGCTGGGGTGGAGACCCAGCTATTCTTATGTATTTTGAGTCGCTGAATACGAATCTGACATAAAAATAAGACTATCCAGGGTAAATTTTAAATTTTCTAGAGCGAAAAAATGGATCAAAAATGAGAAAAATGAGTCATTTTTTTCGTTCTAGATTGAAAATTTACTTTGAATGGTCCTATTTTGGATACGAAACGTTTGTTATGTTATAGACCATTGTTTTTGTTTATGATTTAACTTTTATATTAAAACCTCTTTTTTTAGGCTTGTGGCCCTCTTTTATATTATTATTAAATTTTATTGAGCCTTTTGACATATTGTTTGATTTAAAGACGTGTTCATTTTTGGTGATCAAATATATTTTAATAATAAAAATGAATATCGTTTACATTTTGTAATTATTATTAATGTTTTTTTTATTCATGTCTTACAATAGATCTCTCTACTAGAAATCTCATTTATATATATTTCAATAAAATCATCATTGTCACAATCACTTCTTAGACCGTCACATATTATCCCGTTATATAGGGTATTATATGACTGAAGGAGGTTAGAAAATTTATTTTTATACATAAACAAAACATAATTTCGGTTACTAACATTTTTCTATTAATAATAGAAGCTTTTAAATAATTATTCGTATAAGAATTAAATAATAAAAATTAGGAAAACGTTGTTGAATTCGCATTTTTTCGTCACAACGGTTGACTCTATATACAGGATGTTTGGAAAGTAATGATAAATCTTTCGTATAGAAGCAGAATGGACTAAACTGAAAAGTCCTTTATCATATTACAATTTTAGCAATATTTAAGATATCAATTGCTAAAAATTGTCGAAAATTGGTCTTCAATCACTTTTTACTCAAATACTATCAACTTTACAAAAAAACTATAATAGACAAAAATTGTTTATTTTCTTCTCATAAAGTTCTGAGAATTTTTTCAGAATTGTTTAAGACCGTATTTTCATGTTCGTCAAAATAAAAAAATCCTAAAAAGTTGATTAAAAATTCTGGAAAAATTCTTAGAATTCTATAAGAAGAAAATAAACAATTTTTGTCTCTTGAAGTTTTTCTGTAAAGTTGATAGTATTTGAGAAAAAAAATTATTGAAGACCAATTTTCGACAATTTTAAGCAATTGATATCTTATTAACTATTGCGAAAACGTAAAATGGTAGAAGATTTTTCTTCTCAGCTTAGTCCATTGCTATGCAAAAAATTTATCATTATTTTCCAAACACCCTGTATATATATATATATATA
>NW_017305832.1:187582-188072 GCF_001594115.1 Trachymyrmex septentrionalis | reverse complement strand
CACGCACGCACGCACGCACGCACGCACGCACGCACACACGCACGCACGCATATATACACACACAATACATGCGCGCGTGCGCGTGTGTGTGCAAGAATGTAATCAATGATTCTTATTAGATTATATGATAGACTATTATATTATGTGTAATGCGTCATTATCAAGTAGTATTCAGAAAATACGGGATGTTGCAATAAACAATTAAATATTAAGGAAGATAAACAATAAGATACTAAAGAAAATAAACGTTTTTTACACAGCAATTAGACCAACAAAATTATTTTAATCATCTATTATTTTCTATGTTTCGCACATATACAAAAACAATAAAAATAATAATTTCAGAGTCGTAAAATAGATATTTTTTCACTGCTAATCAGTCTTATAATTAAGTATTGCTTTACATTCACTTGTTTTATTCAAACATAGTTATATATATAAGGTTAACAAATAAATGCAAACATTATTTATCGAACACAATTTTGCAAAC
>NW_017305832.1:160036-187482 GCF_001594115.1 Trachymyrmex septentrionalis | reverse complement strand
TATATATATATATATATAATATATATACAGTGTTTCCTCTAACTTGATCATTTAAAATATCTTCGTTGTTTTTGATGATATGGGAAAATACTACAGGGAAAAGTTGTTCGATTAGAAGGAACACATCATTATGTATCGACATCAATCAGAATCAAGCGGAAATCATTAAAAATGCGAAACAATCATTTATTTATCGCATTTGAAAATGTATGAAAGTTAATGGCAATTATTTCGAACATCTAAAGTAAATAAATATCTTCATTGAAAACACTTAAGTATGTTAACTCTCCTTTTTTCCACATAAATGTGATTTTTTTCCAAAGTCATCTGAAGGACAACACATGATATACGAGTATGATTGAATTTGTTTTTTTATGAACTGTACTACATTAATGAAAATATGCTATTCCAGTTATAAAAATCGTATCCTTGAATTTTCGAAAACTATGACCTTGAGAAAAATTTTTTTCTCATCATATGTGTCCCTTCTAATCGAATAACTTATCCCTGTAATATTTTCCTGTATCATTAAAAACAACGGAGATATTTTAAATGATTAATTAAAAATATCTCCGTTGTTGTGGGCAGTTAGAGCGGATTAAACTGTGTCAAAAAGTCCTCTATCATTTTGAAATTTTCGCAATAATTAACAAGATATTAATTACTAAAAATTGCCGAATATTTGTCTTCAATAATTTTTTTCCTCAAATACTATTTACAGAAAAACTGCAAGAAAGAAAAATTGTTTATGTTCTTCTCATAGACTTCTAAAAACTTTTTTAGAATTTTTTATCAACTTTTTAGTACTGCATTTTCTTATTGGCAACAATTTTTATCAACATAAGAAAATACGGTATTAAAAACTTCTGAAAAAATTTTCAGAGCTCTATGAAAAGGAAATAAACAATATTTGCCTCTCGCTTTTTTTGTAAAGTAGATAGTATTTGAGTAAAAAATTATTAACAGAGTTGCCATAGAAAATGAATTTAAAAATTCTCTGACTTTTTCAGGTTTTCCAGATGAAAATTTACGTATTTTATATTGCTCATGGAAAATTTCCCATTTAGACTAAGGATTGTAGGAAAGCTAGTCTATATTATTATATTAAAAATAACAGAAAAAAAAATTTAATAGCATAGGACCCTTTTAAGTGCAAATTCCAGCAAAAAATTAATTAGTTTTAGAAAAAAGTATGCAGATAAAAAAGAAGGGATCAAATAAAAATACTAAATAAAATATAAATTTTAATTATTTTATAAAAATCGTTTAAAGTGCACAAGTTTTAAATTTGACTATAAATGTCAGATATAATATTAAAAAAATTATAACAATTATTTGAAATAGTAGTTTCAGGAAATTGTGAGCAATTTCGAAATTCCAGATTTTTTTTACATTTTCTCCTGACTTTTTCCAGTTTCCATGACTAATTTCCTTGACTTTTCCCGGTTTTCTCGCTCTATGGTAAACCTGTGAAAATCAATATTCAGTGATATTTAATAAATAACATTTTGTTAACTATTGCGAAAATTGCAAAATGGTAGAGGACTTTTCGACGCAGTTTAGTTCGCTCTACCTGCCCACGAGCATTGTTGGTTGAATTTTCTGGAAAACATTCTGTATACACAGGGTGTCCCAAAAAGATTGGGATACTTGAATATCTCAGAAAATATAAGTTTTACAGAAAAATGTTTCAGATAAAATTCGTAGGATTCAAAAAGATCTATTTACTGATCTTATTAGTTTGATCTTGGATGGCGTTGCCAAGGTTAGGTCAAGGTTACATTGATTTTTTAAAATGGAACACCCTACTTTTGATTCCAGAATCTAATAGCTGATGTTGAGAGCTTTTCAAAACGCTATAAAAAAAATATTTTTTCATTAAGTACTTTTTGAATTATAATGTTTGAATGTTACAGTACCGCCGGCATTAGCATTACGCAAGGTGTCCGACCGATGGCTAACTTAGCAACCTTACGGAATGCTAATGTTGGCAATATTGATCTCTTGTGAAGCTGGCCTCACTTTTTTCAAAAATTATTTTCTTGAGAGTTCTGGTTGCTCTCCCCCTCCCCCTTCTAGAATTTTCTATCAATTTTAGAAATAGTTCCGCCGATTAAGGGGGTGAAAACACCATTTGAACTATCGGGGGGGAGGGGGGGGATCAACTTCACGATTCCGAAACTTTGAAGGGCTATAATATTTTAACGGTTCATTTTAGTACTTTCATCCATATAAAACAATCGATAGAACTCTTTGGGAGGCAAACAGAACTCTCAAGAAAATAACCGATTTCCGAAAAAAATTTTCAAAAAAAATTAAAAAAAATTTTTTTTTTAGATTTTCGACATTCTGTAATGAGTTCTGGTAGCCCTCCAAAGAGTTCTAACGATTATCCTTAATAATGAAACAGCTGAGATCGCAAACAAAAAAGTTCTAGTGCCTTGAAATAAAAAATTTCAAAAGTTGAAACTTCAAAGCCTTTTTAGATATTTAGGTATTTTCTTTAGAATTCTGGTTGCCCCCCAAGAATTCTAACGATTATCCTTAATAACCAATGCGCTGAAATTAATATCTTAAAAGTTTTAAGGCTTTGAAATTTCAACTTTTGAATTTTTCTATTTCAAGACGCTAAAACTTTTTTGTTTGCAATCTCAGCCGTTTCATTATTAATCGTTAGAACTCTTTGGGGGGGGGGGGGGCTATCAGAATTCATTACAGAATGAAAATCTAAAAAAAATTAAAAAAAAATTTTTTTTCGGACATCTGTTATTTTCTTGAGAGTTCTGTTTGCCTCTCAAAGAGTTCTATCGATTGTCTTATATGGATGAAAGTGCTAAAATAAACTGTTAAGAAATTACAGCCCTTCAAAGTTTCAGAATCGTGAAGTTGGCGCCCCCCCCCCCGATACTTCAAATGGTATTTTTACATCCCTAATCGATGGAACTATTTCTAAAATTGATAGAGAAATCTAGAACTATTGGGGAGGGAAGGGGGGGGGGAGCAATCAGAATTCTTATTTTTTCAATTTTTGGAAAAAATGGGGCCAGCTTCACAGAGGTGCAGTACTGTAATCTTCAAGCATCATAATCCAAAAAGTACTTAATAAAAAATATTTTCTTATAGCGTTTTGGAAAATTCTGGATACCAGCTATTAGATTCTGGAATCAATAGTAGTGTTCCATTAAAAAAAAAAAATCGATGTGATCTTGACCTAATCTTGATGACGCCATCTAAGGACAAACCAATAATACCATCTTATGCCCTCCTCGAAGTAAAACTTTTGTCTGAAACATATTTTTTTCTAAAATAGATTACTCAAGAGAAATTTGAGATCGTCGTTCAAAATGAGACATCCTGTACACACGCCACACGCATGCGCGCGCGCGCGCGTGTGTGTGTGTGTATGTTGCAGCAGTTCCACATAACTGGATAAACTTTTAATATTAATTGGCTCGTCATGTGAATTGTGGCGAAGTCCAATATTGGCATTACCACGGAAAACGATCGAATCGATCCTTGCGTAGTAGGCATACCCCACCGTCACGTGTTCATGAAAACTACGTGAGTGTTAGATACTCCGTTTGCTTATTTATGGAATTTAATAAGTCATTGTGTCCAAGATGCGGAGCCTTGGTCAGTCATACAAAGTATGTAAGTCGCTGAAATTTGCATTACGCCTAAAATTAGTAATATTGATCGCCGTATCCATAGTTTGTGTATGCATTGTTTGCGATGGATTTCGGTCGAAATAAAAAATGACAAACATAAATGCGGTATGTCAGTTAAATGGAACATGCGCATGATCGATGCTACATCGTGACTATGTACTAGGAAGCTCGCGTTTATTCTTCCCAATAATGCAAAATAAGATACATAGCGTATGTTTTGATACTATATCAATTTATTCGTATTCTCTATTAAATATCATAAAATTATCGCTGAGCATTTTAGTAAACAAAAAATTGTCATATCGACAATCGTATCATGAGTGATTAAGAATATCTGCCTTGGCAGATTCAACTATAAGTGCATATCGCAACCATCTGTAACTTTGACTCAAACCAACAGTGCAACTCCTATGGAAAACTATCCCATAATCTCGTTCGTGGGAACTCACCACTAGAGAAGAAGGACGTGCTACGACCAATGCACTCGGTGGCGGGTGGTGAATTCGGTGGCGCCGACGAGGAGGACGACGCGGCGGTAGCGGAGCGGTATCTAGTGCCCTTCCAAATCACTAGCTTGCCCAGCACCGTCAGCAGTGACTCCCGCAAGGTGTTGTGCCGGCTGCCGCCGCCCAGGCTGCTAGACGAGTCCCTCTTTGAGCACTCGCCCACCGCTTCCACTTCATCGGACGACGAAGCGAGAGCGAGCGCGTGCGATCGCTGTAGACTGCTGCTAGTCGTTACCTCCACCTGCGGTTGTTGTAATTGCAACTGCTGCTTGTTCCGCTGCGTTTTCCGTCGTTTCTTTCGTTTCCTGCGGTTGTTGCCACCGCCATCATCGTCTTCCTCGGCCTCCTGCATTGAGTACCTGCACTGTCCGCCTGCTTCGCTGCCCCTGGACACTGTCGTTGTCCTCGCGATACCTCGACGCGTCGTCGCATCCGTCGACTCGATCTCGCCGTCGCAGTCCTTTACCTTTTAGTTACGCGACATGTAAACGCTTATGTTACTTAACTCATGTTCAAGGGACGTTCAGGTAGGAACGATCGGTCGAGGACACACCGTTTGGTACGAGAGATGCGCTTTTTCATTTTATTGTTTACATAGACGAAGGCAAAAATTCTCATTGATCGCGATGCGCGTCAGAAAACATCAAATAAAGTATAAAGAAATATAATCTAAAAGTAATCGAAGATTAGTGCCAAGGATGTGCAGACTTTATTTTGTTACTATAGAATTGCCAAATTAGCAAATTCTTCAAAATTTGTGTTAAGAATAGATCGTGGCATTTCATGAAACATTCCATCTATATAGTCAGGTTATTAGCTAGACGACTCTACTGTTCAATTTAATATTTTTCAAGCATAAAATAGGATTAAAATAAGTATCATAAAATAAGTGTCATTATCCGCTTCTGCAGATCTTATTTGTTAATGCTTAAAAATAAATCGACCACTTTGAGAAGCCTCGCGAAACTTCAATGTCATCTCACGATATTGCATTTTTATGAGGATTGCATAAAGTGAAAAGCATAAAATTGTTTATAAAGGGGATCTAAACCGATTTAAATCAATTAACTTTAGCTAATTAAGTCATGAATAATATACAAAATGCATATATATACGTTTTGTTTCATAACAAATGTGAAAATAAGAATAATTTTAGGTATAATAATTTTGCACGCGTACGTCTCAAATAAAAAAGAAACTGTTGCGATATATTTACTCTTCACAAGCATAAATATTGTTTCGTATTTTGATAAAGCTAGCGCCATTTTCATAATTTCGATATAACTTATGTGGCCTCACTTTATATGCCCTACCTACTTACTATTTGTGAGTAATTATATAGTGAATTCAACAAATAGCATTAATAAAGCATGCATGCAGGTTGTCCGTCTGACTCAATTGCATTAATTTATTGTTTGTTCATTCTGTTATTGTTAGTAAAACAAAATGTAGAACGTCGTGATCACGATGACATATTTTGCCATTTTGTTGCCAAATCAAAAATTGAAATGTTATGTAGTAATTACTTTCCAAAATTATCAAGAGATGATTATTAATGTCCGTAGTACATTTTATTGTAGCTTTGTATTTAATATGTAATATATGTAATATATGTATTGATAATAAAGTATTTAGTTTATATTTTTGTTTATAACTAAAGAGATAAAAACTTTGCAAAGTAGAACTAACGCGTGGTTTGCGTCGAGATACTACCAGTGGCTCTTGATATGGTCAATCCCTAGGTCATACTGAATCACACGCATCAATTGTAACGTTTTTTTTTATTATCCAAATCTGGATTTTGTTATTTCAAACTGTTTGAATTCTAAGTTACCTGCTAATTCACCTGCTTAAACATTGAAAACAATAATAAATAAGTCAATTGTTTGGAAAACAATTTTTTGTGCATTCTTACATGTCAGTATATCTTTTTTAATAATCTTATAAAAGCAACATTAAGTCACTTTATGTTTCATTTTTCTGACATTTTTCTATAAAAAAGTTATATATTTTTTTAATTTTCAGAAATGTTTCTTCTTTTGAATTTGATCATCATTTTTAAATAATTTTGAATAGAAAAAAATTAGAAAAAATTGCAAAGTTTAGTTAAGTCATACAAGATTCCGGATACCTTAATTGATAAATTTCTAACTTTATGGTACGATTTTTCATCATCTGGTTAACTTGCGGTTAGGCTTAACCTGATGTTTTTATCCAATGGGGTTCATCTAGGACGATATCATAAATAAAGCCCATTGGATAAAACATTAAGCTTAATCACAAGTTAACCAGATAATGAAAAATCGGGCCCAAGTGTTTCAAAAAAAGCTCTAACAATTAAGTATAAAAAATAGAAAATCCTTGAAACTCTAAAACATAAATAAGAAGGAGCATAATACAGCCACATACGCAAGATATTTTTTGCCAAAGTCATATATTTAAAATTAAAAATGTAAACGTTTTGACCAAGTCTTGGCCATTATCAGTACAATAAAACAATGCGAGATGTTAAATAATAAAACGTCAATTAAGATGTCGAAGTGAAGTTTATATCAAAATTATTCTGATTTCTCGATTTTTTTGACATAAGATTAAATCTTATTTCTTGATCGCTGTATGTTAACACGGAATTGCCAAATTCTGACAACAAATTTAAATAAATTATTATCTTAATTTAATTTATTAGGTAACTTAATTATAAAAACTTACCACGTATTACCACAACGATCAATTACACCGTTGCAATGTTATTTGATAAAAAAATATTCACAAAGACCAAAAAATTTTATGTTGGTATGAATATTAAGTAAGAAAGTTCGTGTAATTATAATGACCCTGAAACTCTTTTTCAAACTTTTTCAGAAATTTTAAAAAAGAAATCAGATCTTTGTTAATTGTAAAGAAATTTTGCAAATGTGTATTGATTCGTGAAGGACGATTGCGCACTGTGTGTGTTCCACTTTGCTAGCAATTTATCATTTATGTAGGCCGCGTAAAATAAATCCCGAAGATCGAGGGTGTTCTAGAAAACGCGTGAAAAGCAGCGCGACGCATACAAGTATAGATCGCGCGGTATGCGTGCGTGAAAACATGTCACGGACAAAGCGAATAGAGACTTTCCGGTACTCGCGATAAAGCTTCAGCACGTCGATGAACATAAAGTTGAACGTATAAGAGCTTTATTGGCCGTTATAAGCTGCGACCGTATGTCGCCGCATTTTTTTCTCTTCACGGATGACGCGATTGTATTATTCGCGCGCGAGAAAGTGTATGTCAAAGTCTATATTGATGATCAGTACTGTGATGCACGCATTAGTTAAAATGCATACTCAAATAACATGCATGTCCAAAAAGGGGACATTAAACGTTTTACAAATGTCTTGAGGACATCTTTATGGCATGATGTTCGTGAAAGACATCTTCATGACATCTTAAAGACATGTTATGTCCACATTTCGGACATATTGTTCTCTGAGTATATATATATATAAGCGCAAATGGCACAAAACAGCAAAAGATTTCATATTTTTATAATTCTAGAAAATAAAAATTCTAATCTTAAAAGAATAAAAATCTAATCATAATCTAATTATCATCTCTTTATTACTCCATATCTTGAGTTATAAGAAATATATTTTTTGATCCTATTCCATCTTTGTAGCATTCACGTCATTTTACATTTTAATTGTGTGAAATCATATTGAAATTTTCTATAATAATTTAAAATATGTATGGAGTTCGCTTGACCAAACTGTACGAATGTTTCGACCGACTGGCTCAAATGCTCCGATTTACTCTCGCAAGCTGGTTTTAAGTTACATGCGATGGCAATTCCACATGTAACAAGATTAAACTTGCATTCGAGAAAGTGCAAGAGAATATCGATCAGTGAAATCGAAATGTTTCACTCACTAAGAGATCATAGATTTAAGAAATTATTTTATTATAAAGTACAAATGTACGTGTGTGTTTGAGTGTGTCTATATAATTTTAGCTTTATATTTTATATAAGTATTATACTTCGTCTAGGTGAATTCGCGTGCACATAATTTCCATAAAATATTTACGAGTAGATATATCGCCATGATAAGACTAATCAATTATCTTCAAGAGCTTTTTCTCTGTCTGGACAAGTATATAAATGTCGAGTATGAATAATACAATCGCCACGGGAATAAAAAATGAATAAGGATAGGAATGCGTCTGTGTTAATAAAAAAACTTGACAAATCTATATGCTTCGCGGTAATAGCTCATTCGCATCGATAGTCACATTCAAAGCGCATTACTTGTCAAACAAAACGCGGGCTAGCGAACGGAAGTCCATTGCATAATATCGAAAATTATGTAATTTTTCAGTCTCGTTGTTGTGTACTCAGGAAGTCAAATTATCCTTCCAAGTATTGTTTTCGATTCGATACCGGATGAAATTAAAACGCATATTTTGTGCGTGATATCAGTGTAAAAAAAGCAGAATCATACATATTATTATGTTATTGTAAAAGAAAAAAATTATGTTCAATAAAAATAATTTTTTAATGTTTTTGAAAAATCTAACTTTTACATTACTCTACTGAAGATTATACTTAGCTTCTTAGCATATTATGTTATACAACAGGCAACATTATAATTGTGATTACGCTGCAGTGCGTTATTATTGCCAGATACTTAAATTATGTAACTACAAAATTAGATGTAAACTCCTGCTTGCTAATATAAACTTGCAGACACAAGACAATCTGTTTTTATGAGAAATGTCATGTCATCTATTTACATCATCATATTTAATTAAAAACTTAAACAATAAAGATTGGTTGCTGTTAATATAAAAAAATCTTAAAAGTTTAAAATAATATGTTAAAAAGATGTTCTGCTTGTTTTTTAAATTGTTTAAATGAAAAGGAAAATCCCAGAAGATTTCTCCTTTAATCGGAAACATCACATAAAATGGCAACGAAATGTTAAGCAATTACTTTGTCCGGATAGATACGTGGATTGAAATCTCGCCGGTGATCGCTCGGCAATACAATCGTCGAGTATTCCGTATTTTCTCGAGCACGATCTCCTTGTTAACGGAAATATAACCGCTTCTTTTCAGGATGTGTATTTCGCGCGACTCCCGTTCGTCGCATCCTCGAGAGGGGTTGAGGACTCACCTCGAAGACCTCGAGTTCCAGCGTGTCGACCTCGACGCTCATCGTCTATCCTACGCAAACTATAAACCCTCTATAAGGCCAACCTCTTCTGCCACCTTCTGGCACCTGAGCCACGCTGCCGCCGGTGGAGAGACGACGACCTCGTCCTCCCCCCCGCTTCGCGCTTCGTCTCTTACATAGTTCTTCCACCTGGGGGCCACCACCGTCTTTTCGTCCCCGTCGATCATCGCGGGGCCGCATTAGTCCGGCAGCATTAATGGCATCTCACGATCCAAATTCTGCTGTATCTGGTCACCGCACCACCACCGTTCCTATCACTCGACTGCTTCTCGTTCTGATGACCCGACTGACTCGGTTGTCCAATCGACATTCTCCCGTAGGGTCCAAACATCCAACGTGCTTGATGCCGTGTAACCCAAGCGTACGTCTTTCACCCGATAGAGCGAGTGTAATTGTTCGCCACCGTGGTAAGTAACCGTGAAGAAATTTCGCTGAGACTTATCTCGACGGTATTCCAAACGAGTCACGAAAATGTCGATTCACAAAAATTTTACTTTTTGCAAGACACACGATAGGCGTACTTTCCGCGACACAGCTTTGACATCCAAAGTCTTCTTCTTCGATGTAATCGCTACGTCTTGTTTGCAGTTGTAACGAAATTCTGCAAGGAAATCATCAATCCTGTCATCAAAATCCATGCACGACAAAAGATCAAAAGGACAACGATGTGGAAAACTGTATTTGAATTATTCGCAATAAGGACATTACGACATCGCTAATCGTCCCTTGTAGTCTGGTTTTTGGAAACCTTTTCAACTAAAGATTGATCGTTACACTAACGTGTGAATCTTGTAGTAAAATTCATCATTTTTATTATTCAAGATATAATATTCTGGAAAAATTATACTTGTTTGTATCGATAAAAACATGTTTTAGTATCGCAATTAATGTCAACTTACAAATTATATTCTTTTAATTGTTACATAACCTTGGAACTATTCGAGGAGCTAATTCGAGCTGAGTTGCCACGTGTAAGAAAAAAAGGAATGGCACATTATTATATCGTTGCTCTCTTTACATGCGATAATGCGATTTATTTATGGTTAGACGCGCGTTATCTAACACGCTATTTTCTTGATTCTGTTATCAAGGAAGTAGGAAAACACTAGATTATTGTGCTCATTTTGAGACTAGAATTTAATTATTATTTAATCCTTATTCGGGTATTAAAAATAATACAACAGAGTGTTTACTGGAAAATTCTTTAAAATAACTTTCTCTGAGAATTAACAGATTTTCCAGGTATTTTTGTTCAAAATTCCAGATAAAATTAAACCATGTTTTAAATGCAACTTGAAAAACATTGTAAATTGGAGTGCAAGTAATGAAAACAAATTATATACTAAATTATATATATATAGTACAATAGAAGATAAAAATTCCACGAGATATTTGTATATCTATATTTTCAATTGGACCAATGAAACTTATAAAACAGTGAAAACATTCACAATATAATATTAGTAAGCTACTCTCTTTTGCTGAATATTGTCTTATACTGTTATCTCGTCTTTTTTTTTAAATTCGCGAGATATGCAAATATAATCGTGAATATACATGGATATGTATGCCATACTTATTGCTAACCAATTGTCAACATTTTGCATTAGCAAGACAATATAATCCGAAAGAGATAGAAGTAAGTAAAATTCCAAAAATTTTTCTGAGTGTGCTGATAAAGTTCCATGAAAATCTCTCATCTTCAAGGATAAAAAAGAAGTCTCCTAAAAATTTCAAGTTTTTTTTTAGTAAACATTCTGCACGAACAAGTTCTCTTTACCTTCTCATAAAAAATTTAAATATTTTTTTAATGCACAAAAAATGTTATTTTAAGAGTTATATATATTTTAAATCAACTATTATAATTACAATGTAAATAAATAAATAATAAATATTACAAAATATTATAAAATGACTGAAATTATAATTTGCAAAATTAATAAGCAAACGGATAAAAAAATTAACAAAAAAATTAATAGTATTGCGAGAATAAATTAAATCAATAAATACAACAAAAATATACATATCGAAATAGCAGCCGCATACATCCATGCGCATATACTCGTCAGATTATTCTCTTAAGTAGACGTAACCCTCATTCTCGAACATGTCATAGAAAAAGATTGTAACACATACTTATCCATCCACGTGTAGGTTAACTATCACATTTTGTATGCCAGTAATCGGACATGTCTCGCAATGGACAAACGACAGTGTATGATGTCCCGTTTTCTAGAGGCGGTCGTCTGTCTCTCATTAATTTTATAGATGGTATGTCTATGAAATCAATTACTTTTAATATTTATGCATAAATGCCAATTGATCGCACGGAAAGCGGCGCATTTATTCCGTTTCTAAACCAAAATAATCGAGCAGGTAATAAAACAACTGTGCATCGCAAAATGCATTTGCACTTCCGTTTCGTCCATAACGAGCTTATCGAAAATGCTGAAAACGCTAACAATTTATGATTGTTCATTCAAAGATGACTTCAGTATTTCGAGTCTGTAACTCTTAACAACAATACCAATATCTCATTATATTAGTTTTGTCCATGTTTAAAATCCATAAAAATTTTTGCATTTAAAATGAGAAAAATGCATATCCGGACATTGAAAAAAAAAAGAAAGCAGAGATTTTGGATGTGAAAAGCACAACGCAAACAGATCGAGGCCCATTTCTACTAACGTAGATTAACTTTAATCTTAGTTTAACTTACTCTTCATCTTTTTATAATTTTCAGAATAAACAATTAGTTGAACCGAAATTAAAATTAAACTATATTGGTAGAAAGGGGTATTAAAATTAGAAAAAGATAAAAAATAAGTTGAACCGAGTGAAAGCTAATCTTACATTGCATTGGTGGAACCGGCCATAATTGTTGCGTAGATATTATATATGAAAAAAATTGCGCAACAAGACAATGTAATGATATCAAATTATTATTAAGAGTTATAGAAACGTGGTACTGAGATAGAGTTTATTTTTTAAGAAAGTAAATAAAGAAGCAAATTTTAGGTGTTAATTAAAAGTAGACATTCATTTTTAAGAAGCCATAAAAAAATATGGAGGTATATTGGCGTATATTCAACTAATAAACATAGTGCATGAGATAACGCTCCTTCAAAGTTGCTGTCGAGAGTAACAAGAACACTCTTGTGTATTAAGTACGCGCGTACTCGAGCTAGTGTTGAGTAGATCCTTCAAGAGCAATGTTCGGCACGCTCTTCATCGTCCTTGATGCCGCATACTAGAGTAGAGTCATCGTTCGCCCAAGCTGCTACATCTGTTCTCGCGTTTAGCAACAAAAATACTTGGGCTTTCTCCCGAAATAATATGGCAAACAGTGCCAGTCTTGCAGTAGCCACGCGTCCAAGCCCAAGATTTCCAAGAATTCCGCCGACGTCATACTCATCCTTCGATATCACATCGGAAATACATATAGAGGAAACTCTGACATAAGAGATAATAATGCTTAATCAAGAAATCATTCCGGTTTAACCGAAATACTATCGATTGAAATAATATCATTCTGCTCATAATTAACATATGGATCATGGTTTCAGAAAATGGAACAAATAGTATACTATTTGAGGTTTTGCATTTAAGAATACATTACATTTTTTAAGAAAATAAAAAAATGATTTTCTACATTATGAATTTTATTATTATTTAAAATTTTATATTATTTATATTATTTGAAAATAATATAAAAAGTTTAGCGGTTATATTTAAAATCTAGTTCAAATATTATTTCAATAAGAAGTAGATACGTTTTTAAAAAATAATTTAAATGTAATGCGAAAATTTTCACTTAAATTATAAAATAATATTGTTAAATATAAGTATTGACCTCCGCCCCCTCTCTCTCCCTCCTGCCCTTCTCTTTCTCCTTGCTCTACCCTTCCCTTTCTTTCTCCTCCCTTTGCTCCCCCCCCCTCTCTCTTACTCATTGAATTGTAAATACGTATAATATTCATTTTTATCTAGAAATTATAAATTGGAAATTCTAATTTATCATTTTTTTTGTAGAGATTATAAAACTCTGATACATCCTTAATAAAAAACAAAATAATTCAACTTTTAATTTTTTATGAAGTTAAGGGAATGCTGGAGTGACCCAAACTGAGAAACTGTGGAGACATTGCAGATTGATATAATTCTCCGAATTTACTGAACGGTATAAAAAATCCTTTTTTAACAGGATTAAAATAGACGCAAAATTTGGTGATGGTGGATTGGAGTGGACTTTATACTAAAATAGGAAAAAACTACATTTTTTCAATTCATAAAATTGTCACCTGACGTAGATGTTTCCTTAATACAAAAGTTTTATTAGCTATGAACAAAATGATAGTTTAGCGTTTTATACAAACAGTACTAACAATGAGTTTATAAAGTTAAGATTGAAAGCTTAAAAAGAATGATTTATATCAATCTACAAATTACGTATATGAGTGCTAAGCGACGATCTGGAATGATAAACAAATCAATAAACAAAGTAATAACTATGTCTAACAATAGATGCTAGATCTTGCAAGAGATACTCGTAGTGTTGAAATATGTTAAATAAGGACAGATAATTGCGTTTGAGTAAGACACAACGGTATATAAGAAATGAATAAAAGATGTCACTATTATCGAATTTGCAATTTAAAAGTCTGTACACTATTGACCTTGATCAAGTTCGACCGTTGCTCCAGCATCCCTTTAATCGTTTACTTAATTTTTTCGAATAAAATGATTTTCATTTTTCACCTGAAGATAAAAAAGCGCTTAAGATAAAGCTGAAATCTTCATTAGTGAAGCCAGCTGTTCACTGAGAGAAATCGTAAACAAATCGTTCTATACCCGCGAGAGTGCTA
Source organism: Trachymyrmex septentrionalis (assembly GCF_001594115.1). Lineage (NCBI taxonomy): Eukaryota > Metazoa > Arthropoda > Insecta > Hymenoptera > Formicidae > Trachymyrmex > Trachymyrmex septentrionalis. The sequence goes on along the minus strand of NW_017305832.1, from coordinate 173,228 downwards.
AGTATAGAGCAACGGCTATACGTTATAGATACGAATACGGATGTGAATATATATACATTTGGCATAATTAGCCCCGAATCTTCTAGCACGGAGTGACGTGTGGAAGTCTATAACAGGAGCTCTTATGATCTCATCTGGATTTCGTCTGCACAGCATGAAATTTTCAACGATAATGGAACCGCGCGGTACTTCACTTCCGTTAGCAAGTGCGTTATAGCGTGATGATTTTTTTCTGCCATTATACAGGATTCTTGTAGTAATTTAAATTGTTATTAGAATTTTATCTAACATTTGTACAAACAAATAATTAGTCATTTATCAGAAAATTGATTGAACGAGCAAGAGATCTTGCATATTTTTCCTAAATCGCAAAAATTATGAAATAAGTGAGGATTATGTATATTTTCTCAGAATCAAAGATACCGAAGGTTAAATAAAAAGTGATCACGTCAATATGAAGACAGTGTAATCGTCGGGATATGTAAGTGTGTATGTATATGATGTATCTTCTCGACACTACACACACACAATTAAAGATAAATAATTAATTCTCTCTCTTTCTCTAGAGACGTAAGTAGAGGAGACTTCATATCAGGGACGCTCTATTATATGCGTGCAAAAACAAAAATTTAAATGGAAAAAGAGAAAAGAGAAGAAATTCGGAGCAATATTGAAGTGTCGGCTTGCAATCGAAATACATACGTATACGTCCAATTATATAATACTTCTTTTTACATGCGTACATCATGTATTTATTCATTTTCCTCTTTAGAGAGAATTTTACAAGACTCGCATGAAATAAAATATTAATAATGAATACTTGTAAAACAACCGGGACTGACATCGATACGTGTCAATTACGTCAATAGGAATCGTGTTACATTCCGGCATGCGTTGCAAAAGTGCCGACGTCTTTATAGTGATAATTGTAACTCGTAGTATTGATGACGAAACGTCGATGTGAGAACGTGAAATAAATGCAGCATGCGTTCTCTTATCATTTGCATCAGATGCATCGTCGTCATACATATGCGACCGTTTCCAGCATCCGAGATGCGTTGTGCAGCTCGCTGACAGTACAGGAAACTTCTTAGGTGTTATAAAATGGTGTTATTCGATGTTACAAATCTCTATTTAAAAAAATGTAATATAGTGATAAGCAATATTACAAAAATAAAAAAATATTCCGTAAAAGTATTTCGTAATTTGTTATGCTATTTGCTTTATTACATGGCCCTTCAAAAATAATAATAGATTTGAAGACAATTACATTAATATTAAATAAATCCGACACACCCCGCGTGCTCTTATCGCGTCAGAAGCACATTTTGCAACATCTCAGGTCCGTTATGTAACTCGTACCGTTTCACGTGAGGCTACGAGAAGCACTTCGAAGAATACGAACGATATACGGCGCTAGCCAAGTCGCAGAGCTTTTTTGCACCTTCAGTCGCGGTAATGGCGAATGTATATTCAATAATTGACACTCGATCAAGGCGTCCTGTCATTCGTTTCAATTATCTAGCTTTGTTGTGACACAATCGGCTCTGCATCTAGACGAACAACGATATTGAGTCAGGTGCCTTTTTTCCTTTCTCTTTATTCAATACGGCTGTACGGTAATGAGAAATACTGCGATTGTGTCTTGCACGGTAATGTAATGCAAATCCATTTAGATTAACAGATTTAGGTCATTTTGGGCTACGCAAGTTCAAGACCAAGTATTCAGCGGAAATATAGAATTATGCAATATTTCTGTTTCTTTTTCTCGAACTGATTTGTTTAGACATAATATTGTTTGATATTGTTTATATAATTTCTAAATGGAGTTATATCTATTTAATTTATTAGTTGAAATTCAGTTAAAATAAATTTTTTTGAATTAAAAATCTAATTGTTAAAAACGTCATTAAATATTAAAACAATATTGAGAAATACTATGTTAATACTTTTTTATTTGACATAAAATGCCAGAAGAATTATTTATAAATATAAAAGGACAAAGTATCACACATTATCAAACCGTATTACATTACGACAGAACTCGCAAATATATCGAAGGGACACAAGTTCAGCCAGCTCACGGATTATCACATAATGAAACAATAATGAAATGACTCACGCGAAGTCACAATTTTCTAGGAAATATACGCAAAAAATAGAGCGTCTAATATGGCTGTTGAAAAGTTTGCATGACAACTAGCATTTTATCATTTACAATTAGGTCTATGAATTTATTAGAATTTATGACTCCGAATTTCGAAAAAACACTAAAAAAAAACTAAGTGTTAATAAATATTTGTTTGAATAATTCTAAGCAAATATTTAAATATAAACATATATTTATTTGATAACCACACTGAGAGAAAATAAAATAGTTGTGGCAACTATAAATTTGACAACTTTTACAATTTAGTACCTGTATTAAGTACCTGTAATTAATTTTACAAAGTTATAGCAATTAAAGTAGTTTTGAATGCAATAAAAAATATAGTCGGTAACAATATTGTAGATACTATTAATTGATAGTGAAATAGTGATTCAACTACATTGAATAGTTACTTGGACTTCGTGCAAATAGATATAATAATAACATTTTTCTAGTTTAGACAAAAACTTTTTTTTAATAAAGCATTCTGTGTCATAGTAACTAATTAATTATTATGAGATAACTTTTAAGGAATACATTTAAAACCTTTTTTCTAAAGTCGCTCGGCAGTACGCGACATTGTCACCAGAGGGATGTAGCGGAGTTTAGTTTCTCCCACAAACTTCTATATATATATATATATATATACTATTCTAGACTGCTAAAGCGGGAAGCACAGACTTTTGCATGAAACATGAAGCATAAGAAAATCAACCAATCACAGGCCTTTATTTCATGGAAAGGAAGGAAATAAAGAACTTTGATTGGTTCATCTTCTTACGTCTCATATGTTATACGTTATGCAAGAGCCAGTTCTTCCCGCTTAATTTCTTAGGACAAGCTTATGTGAAATGGACCCCGAAATTGTATGGTAGTTCTGCGTATGCATCACGAATATACCCAAAGGAATGCAGTATGGCTGTATCTGTATCAACTGTTCATATGCTAAACGTATATGCTAGTATAAACTTATGAAAGTGATGTGATTTCATAGCGAAAAATATTGTTTCTTTTGGAAAAGTAAGAGTTTAAGTAAAAAGGTAAAGATATTGGAAAGACAATTGAATATTAATAAATGTCTATAAAAGATATATATGCGATTTTATGCGATTAATTTCTTATAAATTAAAATAATTTATAATAGCTGCATTATGAAAATAAGTATTTGGTGATTTTAATACTGTTAAATAGATTAACCTGTCAAAATAGTGTGCTGATGTGTGCGCATGTGCAGACATACGTCACGCGATCACGCGGAGTGGTTCTCGACGCATGCGTATAATGTTACATCTAAATTGGGGGCTTTTTTAAACAAGTTAACAGTCTAGTAGTATATATAAAAGTTTGTGATTTCTCCTAAGAAGTAAACCACTCACAAGAAAAGTTACCTAATTAACCCCAAAAAAAGTTTTGAAAAAGTAACAGTTAGAAATTGTAATATCCTATCGCACCCTATCTTCTATTAATTAAAATTAGTGCCATTTGTTCGAAAAATTTGATATTTGTTAGAAGAATGGAGTTAAAGTCTGCTCTGAAAATGGGCAAATGAAATTTTTTCGTAAATTTTTAGTTTTTGGTTTTTTCTATATATGAGTAATATACGTATGAGTAATATACGTAAGTGGAATAGAAAAGAAAACTTGGGTTTCAATTCCATTGGTAGCTTCAAATGTATTTCTAATTTTTCTTATAGAAAAACGAAACTTACAATAAAACATTTTTAATCAAAGAATTATAATGCCTATGAGAGCCGAACACTGGAGATGTCCGCATGTAAAAAATTTATTCAATTAATATATATAGTAATATAACGATAGACGTTTCGATCTTACTACGGATCCTTCTCAATATCGTAATAATAATCTATACAATATAATTAAAAAATTGATAGGTCGTACAATTAAAAACTGAACGAAAAGTCGAATTATGCGGCCATATCTTGTGATGTAGTCATAGAAATTGTGATGGCCAAAAAAAATTACGAAAAAATGTCATTTAAACTTATTTTCGGAGTCGCTTATAGCGGACTTTGAATCCATTTCTCTAACAAATATCAAATTTTCCGAGCGAATAGTACTTATTTTAGTTAACTGGAGGTAGAATACTATAATTTCTAACTGTTTCAAAACTAATTGGACATCTGGGTATCTTCCCTTGTCAGCTTAAAGCACAGCATTGGGTTAGAACTTGAAAGACAAAAAAAAAAAATGAAAAATGCATACAAACATTTGTAACTATGTATTATAAAATTTTAATAAGAACAATAAGTAAATTAAGTGAACTAAGAAAATATAGTAACATTAATAATTTGTAATTGATTAATATTACTATACGGTTAATATTACTATATTTTCTTAGTTCACTTTTCATTTAATTTAGTATTCTTATTAGAATTTTATAATGTATATACAGTTGAGACGCTATTTAACTACAAATTTATAGTAGTTACTGATACGATTTTTTTCTTTAAGTGCATTAATTTGATTGGTTACTTTTTTAAATTGCGTAAATATTTATTCACTGTAAATAAATGTTTAGTTACAATTGTACCATTCAAAGAAATATGTATTAAGATTTAAAATTTTTTTTAATGCAATAATTCATTTTTCAAAATAATAAATCACGAAAATAACTTTTAGGTTTGTTTTTTAATTATGACATTTTTTTCTAGCTATCATCAAACACTAAAGTGATAATTTTAAAAGTTATTCAAAACTTTTAGTTTAGTCATAGCTAGAAAAATACAATTTTTACATTATCATCAGGTTATCACAAATTAATTAGAAAATGAAATATCAAGTCTTAATATATCTATATTAAACATTTAGTTTTTATACAAGATTATTTTATATATATATTGTATATGTATATGTATATTGTAAAATATTAGGTTGAGTAAAAAGTCATCGCGTATTTTTTAGCTCAAAGTTGTATTGTATATACAATATCTTCGTCAATAATGAATGAAATTCAAATTTAAAAAAAGGGTTTTAAAGCTTGAAATCTCTACTTTTAAAAGCTTATCACATTTTTTAAGTTTACATGAGTTTGATAATTTTTACATACCAAAAACTACGAGCTGAAAAAGACGAAAAATTTTCTTCTCACTTTGTGGATTTGTAACGTGTCCAAAACGAATTTGAGAAAATTTTCGATTACCTATCGTGAAAGCTTGATACTTTCCCTACAAAATCGTTTTTTTTAAATATTCCTACGACTTTTGATTACTGAGCTATCGCGGATTAAATAAAAGAATTATTTTGACTTTAATTGCTCATAACTCCATTAAAAATTGTCGTATCGTATAATTTAAAAAAGAGATTTTTAAAGCTGAAACTTTACTCTATTAAGATATATTTATATTGTTGGTAAGAAAGTAATTGTGGTTTTTACTGATAGATGTCTTTTAAAAAAATGCGATGACTTTTTACTTAACCTAATATATACATAAAGTATATTTTATTTTTACATTCATTAGGAAATAATCAGAGTGTAACGTTACAGCTTTAATGAAATTTACTTTAGCAAATATAATCTAAAGCCAAAAATAAATAAATATTTCTTAAATGATATCATTACAAGACAGTAATCCGACATTCTGAAAATGAAGTATCTTTTGATTGAAAGGCGAAAAAATTTTTTTTAATTATTTCGTAAGAAACGTGTAGAAAGGATTTTTTTCTACATTAATATGTGCATCTTACTCTGAACGATTAATCGATATTATCGCTGGCTGGCTGCTCCTAAATTACTTTAATTTGTGCCTAATTCCATTGACAAATAAAAAAAACGATAACATAAATAATAGTACGATCTCGGTGCGTCATGATTTTGTAATCCTGAATATTGATATATTGTTTATTATAAGCTGATGGAGTTTCGTTCTTGTTCTAAAGAGAGCCAGAGTGGTAATTTTAAGAACATTTTATAAAAAAAAATTCAAAATAGATCTTTTGATCTCATAATTGTTTGTTCTGAACAAATACTCTATAAGAAAGTTGTGAAAGATTAATACGGAATTGGTCTACGCGGAGTCAGGTACATAGTCAAGAATTTGTACAGTTTCTTATCAGTTATCACCAATTAATGATACAATGTAAATATACGATATCTGCAATATCGAAGTATTTAGTCATTGTAATGTACACATACATAAGCCAATCGCAAGATATTAATAATAACTAAATAGCTTATTCCCTATGAGTGCTGAGCGCGTTATTAGATTGCGCTAGTTTAAAGTTTTCCAGGCCAACAAGCAATATCATCGTCTTGCGTAAATCAGCATCCCTATATAGAATATCTATTACTATTGCCGGATGTCCTTTCGATCATTTTTCAATTGAAGATTCTTTAAAAGAACTAGAGACAATCTATCGATAAAGGTTTACGACACTTTTAATTTTTTATTTAAAATTTTTTAGCAACCAAAGCTTAAATTAAGTAAACATTACCGACAGAACTAATTTAAACATTGACGAAAAGCAAGCTTGATGAATCATTTATATTTTTAAAGCTTAGCGAAAAATTTATAATTTCTGACGTTAATTGTCATAAATGTTGATTAGATATTCTGTCAGATTACTTCTGCGCGCAAATTTATTTTAAAGTTATCAACGAATATCAATAGATATTACTTTTTAGCTGATGAAGTGAGACACTTCTTCTTGTAATAGAAATTACAAGATACAAATTTCCATTGGCTGCAAGCTAAGCGATTAAGTAATAGGGGATTAAAGTAAATTGCGTTATTATGTCTGAAAGCATCAGCGCGATAAACCAACTAGCTATGACTCCACTAACCGTTGATCATTTATAGTAAACCTACGTTATGAAAAGATCGGACAACTAAATCTCTTTCAATTACTAACATATGAAGCAATAAATTTATATTTTTTTAACTTTGATAGCGAATACAAGCTCATAAATTATTTGCAAATGCACTTATTTGATTCAATGTAGCTGAAATTTATAGAATTAAGATAAATGGAAGCTCATTTTCTAAAATTCTCAATACAAATAGATTTTAATTGGCTTTTTCTTATACGGTCACAAAATTGACAATTTGTCTTCCCGCTACTTTCGTGACTTTACGACCAGGTACGCAACTTTCGATCAGCTATGCTGCGAATATAATAGAATTTTCGATGAGCTACATATTTACCTTTTGCCTTGCAATAATTCAGCCACTAGTTGATTGCACGTTTATTATTGATCGGCGCGTACGTTCGCAAAGCGACCGATGGATATGATTAACGGCACGTGGCATCGGCGATGCTCTCATTTTTTGACGTAATAGCTGTACGAAAAAGTTACCGCCCAAGGGCGGGGGGTTATTCCCTCTCACGTAACGCTAACCGTATATCTCTCCTGGCGAATACATTTCCAAGGTCAGATTATGCTCGAACGAGCCGATAAACATCGCCATAAAATCGTGCAAGACAAGTTAAACGACGCGCTTCGCGACACGCTGGAAAAGACTTCTAATTAATTAAACTTCACCGAGCGTTCAAATGAAAACGCGAACCTCATTGTGTCCCGTCATTCTCCTCTGCAGTTTATCGACCGACAGGCACGCGAATGCAGCTGTAAAATCAATATCGAAAAAAAGGTTGAGTAACCTACTTTTCATTTTGCAGCGAGAAGGAAATGCATTTTGCATTTGATAAACGCTAACACAATAGTGTCCCTTTTTGAAGCCTTTCTGCCCGTTTTAACATAGTAAATTAATAAAAAAAAGAAGTCATAGACAAGATACAAAATCTTTTACTTGTTTCTAACGTTCGTTGCTCTTTCCAGCCAAATTTCAACTTTTGCTTAACGTCCTATTACTGAGATATGTATGTTTAAATCTCTTAATATGTACAATTCGAAAGATTTCTTCGACCACAAGGGATGATCTGCCCGATTTCAATACTCAGCACGATGCTTTTTCACTCGTCGTTCTCATTATGTCGTCCTCGAGGGAATGACTTCATTTCTCATCAGCTCGTCCCTTTGCCGACATTATTTTAACGATCGTTGTCCATATACAGAAAGAAAAAAGGAAATTCAAGACCGAAAGAAAGGAAAAACAAATAAATAGGCTATGGTGGTTGTTCGATTTAGTATAAAGAGGGATTCAATTGATATTTTTCATTCACAATTAGGCTAAATTAATTTTTCAGTTCTCGAAACGACAGAATTCATCAATAATTTCATCTACATCAAAACAACAAAAATTAAAGTTCAATTGACATTTCTTGCCAAACTAAACTAAATTAATTTTTCATCTCCGAAATCAACCAATTGATTTTGTGAATTAATTTATCTCCATTAAAACAGCAAAAATAAAGAACTCTCAACGCTCTTGCTAAATACAAAAATAGATCAATTTTCCAATTTTAGTATCGAAGAATTTCGTTACTTAATTAATCTTCACAGTAATAATAAAAATAAATTCCATAAAAATTTAGCAATATTTCTAATAAATAAAACTTTCCATATATAATTTTTACGAATAATTGATCTTTCCTCGAATAAACTACGTATGATTTGTGAAAGAAGAAAAAGTATGGAGTTGAAAAAGAGGAGCCTTACCGCGTAAGCGCGTGTAGCGACGACGAGGCGCGTACGAACGCCCGTGAAGCTTTTAAATGGCAATCGATCGTCGCCGTCGCGATGAGGTCAACGTTGGTTATCTTGAGCGCTGGTTATACGCGGATCAACGCGGAGAAAATTGGTAGCTAGCAGACGACGGTGCGGGATCGTTGTATCAATGCCGTAATGAATTCTTCGATTGCCCACAAATCAGAATGGAAAGATAGATGTGGGTGTGATGACGTCGGCATGCGTGATAGCAAATCCGTGTCATCACACCATGATCGTTTTGTATCACCGAGAATGTCCGCGATCACGTTACGATTTATGTAGCATCATCATCATTTACGATCAAAACAAAAACACGGTTGAGACGTTGACAATGGTGAAACGGATATCCGAATGATCACATCATCATTATCGTCGAGTTAACACAGGACACGCGAGATCTCCCCTGGGATATAATGGGAGTCACAAATAGATCAGCCGGTGATTGGGCGGGCACTGTCTTTCATTTCACGAAGCAGCGGTACTGATACCATCTTTATCATCATGATCATTATCACCATCACTATTATCGCTGCTGCAGTCGTCGTCGTCGTCGTCGTCGTCGTCACCGTCACCGTCACCGTCACCGTTATCACTTCACGAGCGCACCGAGCGCGAATCAACGATGACGATGAGCCGGCGCGCGAAAGGACACCTGGTTGACAACGAATTCACGAACAGCACGCGTATGCACGCTCACAAATAATAGCACACACTAAGGGTATCCGCTTTCTCTCTCTCACGGCGCATTTCACTGCGACGTAACGAAAGTCTCGCACGACACGTACAAGGGCTGGCTAGTTGGCTGATTGGCAGGGTTGGCTGGGGTGTCGAGACGCGCAATCTCTAGGCATCGTCCAACGACGGCGCCACGCTCCGCTCAGCGTCGCGACGCCGACGACCATGGGGGTAAAGAGGATTGCTGTTGCACTGACAGTGGTAAATGCAGCTACGGCCGGGGGTTTTGTTCGATTTAATACGTTACGCAGCTGATACGAACAGCCCAAGAACTCAAATCGTTTAATTTTTAATGGAGAAGATGGTATGATACGAATTGGTAAAACTAGTCTCGTTTTAAAGAGCAGACTAGTTTTAAACGCGACGTTTATTAATATATAATTTATTTTTAAATTTTAACAGAAATCATTGAATGACTTTTCATGAGAAAAAAAGTTGTACTGTTTCATTAAAGAAACAGCATAACTCTTAAATGATCTACAGAAACTGCAACGCATTATAAAAGAAGTAAGGAGTGTAGAATAATATTAAACTTGTGGAGTAACTCTGAATAGCATAAGAGAATTTTATATAAGCAATTGATATTATTTGCGTTTATATCATTTAAACACAAACATTGGTTAGAATAAACATAAACGTAAAATTCGTAAATTTATATCAATTTAGGAATGTTAAATATTATTACAATTTTCAAAAAATGTTATTTATTAAAAATAGGAACACGTGGCTATTATAATTGTTCTTTTTGTACAATATGTACATAAGGAAAAAATAACAGACCAACTATCGAGTAATTGAATGGCAAGAGATTGTTGGAATAAACGCGTACATAGGGGGAGAAACTTTACCCATATCTTTTTTTACTTTTCGTGGAAATATGGCCTGGTCATTCGAGGAAGTTGAAAAGAAAAATGACGTAAAGCGTAAAAGCGTTCAATTACTTGATTTAAAAAGCTTCAAAAGAAGTAAAATTAGAATTAGCCGATCGATAAATCAACGATGAGTCAACCGAAATTGATCAATATATGTACATGCGAGTATCTCGAGTATTTCATATATTTGACGCTTCGTAGACTATATATAATAGAGCTTCTTCATATAATGCATTATAGACGCGTATACCGGTTTCGGGAGTCATATAACATATACAGATTGTCTCATAACAAATTTCTTCTTAAGGACATATTCTTGAGATAATTTTGAGACAAAAATTCTCATACGAAAATGTCGAGGATACAATAATTTTTTGAATTATAAGCTAACTTTAAATGCTTACAAGTATAAAACCATTTTACTTTTAGAACCTCTATTATTATTTCTGGATTTTTTTGAACATTCTAAAACGAAAATCCTAATACGAAAATATCGAGGCTATTATAGTTTTCGAATTACACATTATCATTAATCAATCATAATTTAAAAACTATTGTAGCCTCGACATTTTTATATTAGGATTTTCGTCTCAAAATTACCTCAAGAATATATCCTTAAAAGGAAATTCAGTAGTCGTGAGACATCCTGTATTTTAGGAAATAATGCAAAATTACTTGTAAGGCCAATATTACATGCGTCTGTTTTTTATCGTACGACGAATTTTTCAAGCGTGTTACTTAATTGGTTCCAAGACAGAGAATTTCGGACATCTTTGTTCTATAACCAATCAACAGATGGTTGATCAACTTGAAAAATATCGTAAAGGGTGTCTCAAAATAATCTGACATTTTAAATTGCGAGCCATTTTTTTTGCAGCGAACGTAACGTACTAACCTTTAACAACTGGCATCAAGAAGTATTGAGGTTTAGTCATGGAGAATTACACGATCGAGCAACGCATAGAAATTGTGAAAATCCACTACAAATATGAACATTTGCAGAGAAAAGTCCGCACGTCTTTTGGTCGTCATAACGCACCATCTCGTAATACTGTGGTGAATTTAATAGAAAAATTTGAGGTTAGTGGCTCACTTTTAACCGCGAAAAGCAGTGGCCGTTCTCGTACTGGTCGGTCGAATGAAAACATAGCCACAGTGAGTGCGAGTGTTGACGAAAGTCCTTCCACCTCGATTCGCCATCGTGCTCAGCAATTGGACATTTCAAGATCCTCTGTGCAGCGAATTTTGACGAAAGATCTGCATTTACGTGCTTACAAGATCCAATTGACACAAGAACTGCAACCAGCAGACCATACGCAGCGCCGTACATTCGCCAATTGGATATTGGAGCATCAACAAATCGATGGTGATTTTTCGAAGAAAATCATCTTCAGCGATGAGGCGCATTTTCAACTTAATGGGTACGTGAATAAACAAAACTGTCGAATTTGGGGGACTGAAAATCCACAAGTGATCCAACAGCTTCCCATGCATCCACCACGAGTCACTGTTTGGTGCGGATTTTGGGTTGGAGGAGTGATTGGGCCGTACTTCTTCGAGAATGCTGCGGGAAATGCGGTTACCGTCAATGGTGTTCGTTATCGTGACATGATAACCAACTTCTTATGGGAAGAATTGAACGGCATAGACTTGGAAGACATATTCTTTCAACAAGATGGTGCAACCTGCCACACTGCGGACGAAACAATGCAGTTATTGCAGACGAAGTTTTATGGTCGTGTTATTTCGCGCCGCGGCGATGTGAATTGGCCACCAAGATCGTGCGATTTGCCGCCATTGGACTTCTCTCTTTGGGGTTTTCTGAAAGGAAAAGTGTATGCCAATGATCCACAGACCATTCCAGAGTTGAAGGAAGAAATTAGACGTACCATTAATGAAATTGGTCCGCTATTATGCCAAAATGTCATTGAAAATTTTGTCAAAAGAATGAACGTTTGCAAACAGAGTCGAGGCGGCCATTTATCGGATATTGTGTTCCACATATAACCTCCATGTTTGTACTTTATATTAAACTAAAAACATGTGTACTTTTCAAATAAATAATATGTTTTATTAATAAATTAAAATGTCAGGTTATTTTGAGACATCCTTTATGACAAAAAACGCACACATGTAATATTGGCCTGAGGTTGTATATCAATTGCGTACCATCGCCAACCCATCACGACTAGAAAAAAAAATAAATAAAAAACTCTTTATGCAAAAGTCGCTGTGATTGGCAGTGGGCAATTGCAACAATGTGTAAGTAAATTACTTCCTACTTGTAATATTGTTATCGTTTCCTTTATTTTTTTCGGTAATGATCGTTATTTTTTTTCTGTCTGTAATGATAATGTTGTTATATCGTTACAGTAATGAATTCAGTCGTTACTTTTATTGTTACTTTATTATTATAAAACTTCAATAGATCGTATTATTTTTATAAGTAGCCAGAGAGAAATATTTTATAATATTTTATAAAAAATTTAAATATCGATAAATACTTTATACAATAAGTAAGAAGCAATGCCTATATCAGTCAAAGTTGGATCTTGAGTGCTTCAATTTTATGTTAATTTTTACACTGAAACAAAATGCATGTAATTTTATAATACATAAAAGTTATATGTTTATGATCGGAAAATTACTTATATATGACTGGAAATTTTTTTCTAGATTTTTCAAAAAATACACATTAATGGTAAAATATATATGAAAATACTATTTTTTACTAGATTTAGCCTTCTGCTCACCTTTATATTTTACATTTTGTATGTGAAATTTCATGTTCAATGGAATTCCAAAAATA
>NW_017305832.1:147911-159767 GCF_001594115.1 Trachymyrmex septentrionalis | reverse complement strand
TTTACAAAAAAAAGCTCAGAACTTTTTTGTACACCTAATATATATATATATAAAATCGCAAAAGATCCAGTATAATCATATAAATATTTTTTTCAGTGAGCGTGCGATTATATAGAGTGTTAGGTTACCAGAAATCGTAGATTTCAAGATGGATCAAATTCCATCGATACCATATATACGTTTTCAAAAATTGTAAAATATGCGACGCGTTATATAATTAATATTAATATAAATTGTATTTAAAACCATAAATTAATTCTACATATGAATAATAAAAAAAGTAGCGTGTCAAATATTAAAAAAAAATTTTTTTTTTCTTATACATATATGAATTCAATTCCCTGTACATCAGACCTGAAGTCTCGGGTTGCATATTTCGATCGATTTTGCTTACCGTCATCCCTACTCTTTTTGTTTCATAATACAAGGAAACACAAGTGAACATCTCCGATTTAGATGAGCTTTTAGTATGTTGTTCTATGGATAAAAATAGGAGACGTATTTTTTTATACGTACTGAGGCGCACGTAAAGGGGGTGCAAATTTTTTTCTATCTCGTACAATTTCGACGATATTCAATTTGAATGAAAAAAACCGACTTTTTTTAAGAGTGAATTTCACCTTTAACGTGCGACTCAGCACGTATAAAAAAATACGTGTTTCCTATTTTTGTCCATAGAACAACATACTAAAAAGCTCATTTAAATCGGAGAGATTTACTTGTGTTCCCTTGTTAGACTGCGCGTGGAAACATAGAACAATCAGTTTAGGAACAATATTAAATCGTACAGGACACTGTAAGGATTTTGAAACATATATCCCGATGTTAGAAAAGCAAAAGTATCATATAATACGAAATGAGTATACATATACAAAGTATATACAAAATAAGCAAAATCAAACGGTCAAATTCAAGTTTGTATTTGTATTTAACCGTTTGACTATTTATTTTATATTATATTTGACTAAATTTTATATTATTCACTCTATTGTTAACGATCCTAATTTTATTACTGTGATACATTTGTTGTCATAATGGAGTTGGTGACGCAATTATTCCATCCAATCAAGCAACTGACTTGAAAATTGCGTTGGTGTTTCATCTCTCTTTGTGACGGCAATCTGCAGCATCTAATTTATAATGATACTAAATACAATACTAATTCGACTTTTTTACGATCTTTCATGTATTCTTTAAATTGTTGTGTTCATTTTAATCCTTTGACTTATTGTATATTTATGCGGATATTTTGTTTTGATTATTTTTTATTTATTTTATAATTGATTATACTCTTTGCTCAGTCTGACTCAAATCTAGAGACGAAACATTCATAACATTATATTAATTAATTTATTTAAAATCGCGCGGACTTAGTTGATTTGCGCACTGTTTTCCGCACTGACTCTTATCGTCCTTAACCCTAGTATGATATTGTTATTTTTGGTTACTTTCCCGCTAACACTAGGGTTTGTGAAACCCTGCAACTTTGTCACGTTATACCTCTGGACTGAATACGTATTTTTTAGCTCAAAAACGTGTGAAATTTATATTTATATATCTCAAAATCAGACAAAAGACAAATAAATATGTATTAAATAAATAATATTTTATTTTCAATTAATTATAACGTCTCAAAGAAATTTTATTGGAAAAATTCGCAAAAAAATGATTACTTTAGATAAAAAATTCTCAAATTTTTAAATTTCATGTTCAAGCAAAAACTCATAGAATTTTTTTAGTTGACCCTTTGGACTAACAAAAAAAAAATAGTACGATATAAATCGCTCAAAAAAATATAATTATTTGAACTATCGAAAATCGACATTTTTGAAGGATCTACATATTTTTCCGAAGACTGACAGAAATTATAAAATTTCTATTATTCATTATATTAAAATATAATTTTTTTCTACATTTTCGTGTACTTACTTTTATACTATACGAAACTCAGTAAACATATATTTAATAAAAAATAAAGAGGTACCCAGAATGCCGAAAACTTACGAGCTAATCACATATGAGTTCCAAGTACTCTCTTTGAACTTTTGTGCATCTCACATCGAGAACAACGCAAAAAAAACCATTGCAGGCTTATCACATCTATGGACAGTTAAAGCTTTTTTTCAGCCTCAATGCGGGTTTTCAAATTATAAAAAAGTTATAGCAATAAAATCGTCGAACCCATAAATACCATACTAGGATTAATTGTGTTATTTATTATTGATAGATTAAGATGCCCACTGATATAATTGAGTGGAAAGCTGATCAAATTTCCTCACGTATTCCTAGTTGCAAACTTGCTCGATATGCGAGACATTTTACAATACCAGCCTAATCATCACATGTACCCTTTCACATGTACCCTGTGAGCAGTTGCAAAGAAATGCCATTCAGTTTCAATTTGAAAGTCGAAATGTTTGGTTAAATTTATAAACGCCTTCTTGTTTTTAAAATGTTGAGATGCACCATCAGAAAATAATAAAATTTGATTATGTTAAATTTGTTTTTTAAATATCTATAAATTCTTTTTCATGTAGACTGAGACTGAATCGTGTTTAAGACAATCTGTTATCACGCGCAAACGTTTAACTGGAACAACGACCAGGCCATTCTGTTTTCAATCATACTTTATTATCGGGAAAATGATTCATTACATCGTAGTTATGTAACGATAACAAATTATCTTAAACACGATTCAGTCTCAGTCTACATGATGCAAAAAGAGTTTATCAGATATTTAAAAAACAAATTCAACATAATCAAACTTTATGATTTTCTGATGGTGCACCTCGACATTTTAAAAACAAGAAGGCGTTTATATGGTAAATTTAACCAAACATTTCGATGACTTTCAAATTGAAACTGAATGGCATTTCTTTGCAACTGCTCACGGAAAGGGTATACTCGTATGTGATGGATTTATCAGATGTTTAAAAAACAAATTCAGCCAAATAATCAAACTTTATTATTTTTTTTATGATGCACTTCAATATTCTAAAAACAAGAAGGTGTTTATAAGTATAATTGAACATTTCAAATTGAACGACTTTCAAATTGAAGGTATTTCTGAATGGTATTTCTTTGCAATTGCTCACAGAAAAGATGTATGTGGTGGTTTGGCTGATATTGTAAAACGTTTCGCATATCGAGCAAATTTGCAACTAGAAACACTTGAGGAAATATTATCAGTTTTCCAATCATATCAATGGGCATCTCAATCTATCAACAATGTCGATTTTATTTACCTGGACAATGATATGTATAATAAAACAATGAAATTTTTAAATACCGATTGTCTCGAGCAGTTAGAGGAACTCAGGTTATCATATGATTATAATTAATCAATTATGATTTACTGAAGCGAAAGTTATCTCAACATCTAGCAAAGCTCTTAAAATCAAGATAAATAATTAAAAGAAATAATTAAAAATTCTGTACATCAATATGTGACCAATTATTAATTTTGTAACAAATAACATTTAATACAACATATATATCATAAATTTTTTTACTACTTTTGATTAAATTATTTTATTGCAATTGAACTAAATTGATTTCCAACTTAAATGAAGGAGTTTCTTATGTAAAAAATTCTCAGCTCCCTAAAAAAAATATTTATTTTAATGTAAATGCCTAAGATCATAAAGAAAAACGCGTTTTTTTGAAAATTTATGACTTCATTGCTTTTATGAAATTTAAATCAATCGAGACTATTTTTATTGAAAAGTAGAGAATTTTTTTTACATAGGAAACTATTACGTTAATATTTTTTTAAATATTTACTATGGGGTAAAAAAAACCGACAAAATTGATGTTTTTAAAATGTTGAGAAATTACAATATATAATACCGCCACACTAAACGATTCGCTTTAAAGAAAAATAAAAAAATATAGGTCGTTATATTTTTCTAAAGAACACTTTCGCGTATAAACAATCTTCAGTATAAACAATACTGAAGATTATAGGGCGAGATGTCGGTTTTCCAAAAAATCACCCATATTTGGTATATATACTCGTATAGGATATTTGGAAAATGATAAATCTTTCACATAGGGGCAGAACAGACTAAACTGAGAAGAAAAGTCCTCTACCATTTTACGATTGGCAATAGTTAATAAGATATCAATTGCTAAAAATGATCGAAAATTGGTCTTCAATAATTTTTTACTCAAATACTATCAACTTTACAGAAAAACTGCAAGAGACAAAAATTGTTTATTTTCTTCTCATAGAACTCTAAGAATTTTTTCAGAATTTTTTATCAACTTTTTAGGACTGCATTTTCTTATTTTTACCAACATGAGAAAATACAGTATTAAAAAATTCTGAAAAAATTCTGAAAAAATTCTCAGAATTTTATGAGAAGAAAATAAACAATTTTTGTCTATTACAGTTTTTTTTTTAATAAAGTTGATAGTATTTAAGTAAAAAATTATTGAAAACCAATTTTCGGCAATTTTTAGCAATTAATATCTTATTAACAAAAATCGTAAAATGGTAGAAGACTTTTCTTGTCAGTTTAATCCATTCTGCCCCTGTGCAAAAGACTTATCATTAATTTCCACACTGTATAAGTATACATAAATATACAGGCTGTTTGGAAATTAGTCTTTCGCACAGAGGCAGAGAATGGACTAAACTGAGAAGAAAAATCCTCTACCATTTTACAATTGTCGCAATGGTAACGAGTTATTAATTTATGAAAGTAGCCAAATTCGCCCAGCCCACCGCCAAATGCCAAGTACAAGCGCGCGATAGAATAGGACTGCTCAACGCGGTGACGCGCGTTCGCTGTCGCAAGGCATGTAATGTTTAGCGACAGCAATTGTCACTTATAAACAACATGCCTAGCGACGGCGGACGCGCGCGCCTCGCCGCGCGGAGCGAGTACTATTCTGTCATGCGTTTGCATTTGGCGGTAAGCTGAACAAATTTGGCTATTTTCATAAGCTAATAACTCGTCAACCATTGCGACAATTGTACAATGATAGAACTTTTCTTCTCAGTTTAGTTCACTCTGACCACCCTGTGCGAAAGACTTATCGCTAATTTTCAAATAGCCTGTGTGTATACATATATATCCTATATATAAATATATATAATATACCGGATGTTTCAGACCATCCATACGCCTCTTTTATCTTCGCAAGATAAGATCCAATCGTAAAAGTATTCAAATAAAAGTTGTAGGGTTTAAAAAGATCTACTTACTGATCTTATCGGTTTGACCTTAGGTGACGTCGATTTTTTTAAACAGGATACTCAACTTTTTAGTACTAATAACCGATGTCGAGAGCTTTTCGAAATACTATTGTATAATAAAATTATTTTTCATTGAGTACTTTTTGAGTTATAGAGCTCAAAAGTTACAATGCCGCAGGCATTAGCATTACGCAAGATGCCCGACCAACGACTAAAATCTTTTGAATGTTGTTCAGGATCATTTTCTGAATAACTACCAGTCAAAACTGGATCTTGAGTGCTTTAAATAATTTCATATGAATTTATGTACCACGTTTGTACATAATGGTTTGTACGTTTCTCAAAAGGTGTGTATATTCTTATATATCAGTTATTACGAAAAATATTATTAAGGCTTCGGTGGTTTAAAGACTTAGGACGCTCGTACAGAATGTTAGAGATCTGGGTTTGACTCCCGAGATAATATTTTATGCAATAAATATTCAGATTTTCAAGGTATCTTCTTAAAATGATGCCAATTAAGCATCAATTATTAAATTATATTATTCAATTTTTTTGTGATATTACTACAGTAATTTAGTTGCGTTTCTAATTCGGCGCACAATTCGAAAGACTATAAACATGGGATATAAATTAGAGATCATTTTAAACGTGTATTGGAACTAAATGTGTAATTAATATATCCGTGTTTCAATAGGTGTAATTTTTAATACACGGGTATACTAAAATAGTCAAGTACATATCGAAATACACATGGTTTGAAAAGCACGTATATTCGTGAATTAATTTCAATATGCAAGTACACGTGTAATGTATTCATATTTTGGTCAAATTAGAATGTTTCAAATAATACATTATATATTCTTATATTAAATTAATTTATTTCAGATATGATTGAGAGCCGAAAAACTTTCGGTTTCAACACAATCATTCTAAAACGCTAATAAATCCCTCTCCTACATTAGAATAGACAGAAAAAAAGTAAGAAACTTATTGCGAAAAATATTACAATACCTCAGCCAGGATTCAAACCTGAAACCTCTTAACTTTCCGGGAAGTGTCTTAGTTAGCTCGACTATTGAGGCTTCGGAAATATTCTTCGCAATAACTGATATGTATAGAGAGAATACGTTCAGGTATGGGAGCGAATATAGGGTAACTCCGATATATACGCCTATTAAAAACTTAATTTATTAAGTATTATTTACTATATTTAAAGTAAACGAATTATATCAGTAAAAACTTTGTACTACTGTCTACTATTATAAAAAAATATTAGAAATCTGAAATATTTATATTTTGTATTCAAAAATGAACGTTTTTAAACCTTTGCATTTTTGCTGTATATCCCATAGGGGATATATGGTTACTCATAGAGGGAAAGGGGGTATAAACGCTCATAAAAAATTTACAAATAATGTATATAAATAAAATGATACAATAACTTATGAAATGCGTTTAAAGTTTTATTAAGGAACAAGAATGATAAATATGTACATGAAGTAATAAATAATAATACAATCTTCCCACATGTATTACAAGTGTTATGACATAAGGTTACATATTTCATGTAATGCATTTAGTGCACTGACTTCAATCTACACGCTTTGTATGCTTTGGGCATAAATTCCGCCCGCTGAAAATGCCGTCCAAACAAGTGGGATATGTAAGACAACAAACTAAACAAAGAATACAAGAGCAAAATATTTGTATTTTGTTATACGACATGCTTTACTATTCCTCTACACTCATGTATCATGAAATAACCATTAAGTCTTTTGCACATCCTGCAGTAATTATTTTATATAGATTATAATTTATGATGGTGCTACTTAACACAGTGACAAATCGATTCAACTCACAATAATTTTATTAATATTAAAAAGAAACTGAAATCGTTAACATTATACTAATATAACATAAAGGCATGTAACAGAGTAATTGCGGGAAAACCTTGAGGGATTACCTTCACTCCTTCTATTTTTTTCTGATTTCTGCGGCGTAAATCTCAGCGTGGCGTATTTGCCGGAGTTACCGATAAGTATCAAAAGTAGTGATAAAAGTGAGAAAATAGTGAATTGATTAAAAAAAAGGTGAGTCTTTCCCTGAAAGTAAAAAATGAATGTTCCTAAGAATTTATCAAAAATTAGTTTACCTGTGACATGCTATTTGTATTTAAATTACATCTTACATTTTCTATGAAGTTAAAAATGCTAATTTAAAAATTTTTTTTATTATGTAATGTAATTCAAATTAAATTTTAGATAAATGGCATAATAAATATTCAAGTTAATAATAAAAACTCTTTCATTGCAAACAGAAATTAGACTTTTTCAAACACATTAAAAAAAAAAAAATTTAAGCTACATTGCACTATATTTCAAGAAATATATTAAGATATTTTTAAAAAATAAATTTTCAAAATAGAAACAAATTAAGGATTTTTCCATTAAAGTAGATCTAATTAATTTATTTTAAATTAAATCACATAGTTCTTCATTGTATGCCATAAAAAAGGAAATATAAAATAATAACGACATAATCGTTATCATTATTTTCTATTTTCTTTTGCTATGCAAAGAAATTATCAAACATGATTTCTTATTATCGAGTTTCTTTTGAAGCGGCTCAACTTCAGATGATTATGATTGCTCTCTAATTGACACCGCACCCTCAAGAATTCCATATGTTATCTTAGCCTCATATATGTCTTTACTATCTAATGCTTTTTTTCAGTCTTTTTCTTGCCTCTTGAAGAAGTGAGTCTTGCTGCTTCTTCTTGCGCCTCAGTTTTTTTGACTTCTTTTACTTTCTTCTCAAGCTTTTATCTAGCTATATTTATTTTTTTAGAAGTTCTAATGTTTTCCGTGCTTCTTCTTCATTGTCTTTCTATCTTCTTTTTTCTTTTCTTCCGAGTATTCCTGATGTTTGCTGTGTGCAAATCTAGCAGAGATTATTAAATCTTTGATCATTGGCACCATTTCAGGTTTACCATTAAAATACTTCAAACCAGTCTTGATATTTAATTTGGCATTAAGAGTTCTCTCCATCATTCTAGATTTATCATCTGTCAAAACACGGATTGAGATTGAAAAATTCTTTTCAATATCTACTAGAACTATCATGAGCTAGAGGTAGAGCAGTCTTCATAATTTTCTGAATATTTGGATATTTTGGTTTATTTTTTAGATCAAAAATTTGTTTCCAGTAATGATCTATTCGGCCATTGTCCCATACAGGAAGATCCTCTCTTTGAAGAATCTTCTATTCATCTAAGAATGTATTTATTAAAATTTGATTTAGAGAAAACATTTTTACTACTTTCTCTGCGCTTAGGAAACTTCTATTTTTCTTGATTTTTGAAAGAAGAAGACAATAAAAATGCTTTGCTGAACGTTGATGAACTTAGAATAGATTCCTTAAGTAAATATATTGTTGCCGCTTTATAATGATCTCGTGTCAATTTTTGAAAATTGAGGATGTTAACTTCTTTAATATCTTGAGAAGAGAGTTCATTTTCAACTAAATTTTCACATCTAACATCTTTAGTTAAAAGTAAATTCTACAGTTATACATTTGGTGTAAAGTCTCCTTTTTGCAAAATCTGCCTGTTAAAGTATCTGCTATAAATCTTTCATTTCAGAGTATAGTATTTGAATCATCCTTTTGAAGGCTCTTCCTTTTGAAATAAATGAGACAATTTTTCAAAAATACTGGCACTGTCAATTACAAACGCAATTTCTGCTCTCATTATGGGAGATTTTAAATAATTCTTAATTTTAGAGTATTTCTTCATTTGTGATGATTGAGTAAAAGGCATTTTACGTGGAATGAACTTTAGAAAATATTCACAAAGAGCAGGCCACTGTTCTAAAATTCTTTTACCGGGAGCACACACGGATAGCCATCTTGAAAGAATATGTTTCAAAAAATTATGTTGAAGAACATTTAGCTTTCTTCGGATATCTCTATAATCTTCTAATCTGCTAGGCCAATCATAAAACTAATTTTAGACGTGAATCAAAAAGGAACCTACATCACATCCCAAAGAATCTAATGCTTTCTGAAAAGAATTATGGATTATATGTAAATTGCACGTTTCTATATCTATCAGTCCCATTAAAATTTTACACAGAGAGAAGATTACTGTTTTTTTAAACATTAAATATACAGTCTTTTAAAATTTCAGCAGTAGCATGTCCTAAGAAAAATGTTTGAAAATGACAAAAGATTATTTCATTAAAAAATTCTGATTTCGTTTCATTTAAAATTTCTAAAAATCGTATTGAAATTTGTCACACTTTCATTCCTTCTGATTTAGTTATTTCATCATAACAAAGCACAAATGAGCCTTTCTGTGCGTCTTCACTTACTAATTTATAATAGAAAATAAGGACCCAAGCAATCAGTTTGCAAATATTCAACTTTTTTCTTACTGAAAGTGAAAATGTGCCAGGAACACCTGTGCTGAATATAGCTCTAAACAAATTTGTAATTCCTTCACATGATAACGAAGAATAATTGCTCAAAATCATGGTACACATTTCATGGTCCAAAATAATTCTGCAACAATTCCTTTTTCATGTGATGTACACAAATTCTATTTTATACTACAATAGATTGTGTCGAACTGGCAAAAAAAACTTGAACTTGAAAAGCTGCTAGCTTGAAACTGGTTGAATACTTAGTTCTTAAAGTTTATCAATTTTACTGCATGTAATATCAAATCGAGATGTAATTAACTAGTATTATTAATTTAATATCTGTATTGTGTTTATGCTTTGCAAAAGCTACATGCTGAAAAATAGCCTAATATCTTTTAATTGCAATGAATGCGGCTCATATTATAGATTTCACTGAATAAGATTGAAGATTCAACTTTTCTTTCCCACGATTTAATTTGATGACCAAGCGCATCAATCCTTGATAACCATTCTGCACGAATAGTACGTTTTGGATTTTTATCTATCCTCTTCTCAGAGATCATTCTTCTCTCTATTACTGTACAA
Source organism: Trachymyrmex septentrionalis (assembly GCF_001594115.1). Taxonomy (NCBI): domain Eukaryota; kingdom Metazoa; phylum Arthropoda; class Insecta; order Hymenoptera; family Formicidae; genus Trachymyrmex; species Trachymyrmex septentrionalis. Next base: position 149,555 of record NW_017305832.1, on the reverse strand, counting down.
TGTTTAATCCTGATAATAACAAAAATAAAAACATTTTCACAGAATTCAAAGACAGTACTGCATAAACATAACCTCTATTACATTAGTGAATGGAAAGTCTATTTCGGTCAAAGCAGATTTTAGTGCTAAAATATTTTATAATTAAAGGGTGTCCCAAAATTAACGCAAGATTTGAATTTGCCGCCATTTGTGCAGTAAAGTGTTGGCAACCCCAAAAAAAAAAACAATTTAACAGCTGACAGTTTAGGGTTAGTGAAAATGGAGCGTGAAAATGGATTATTGAACATCAACAAATGGATGCTGATTTTTCGAGCAAAATCATCCTAAGCGATGAAGCACATTTTCACCTTGATGGCTTTGTTAATCGCCAAAATCGCCCCCTAGATCGTGTGATTTAACACCATTAGATTTCTTTTTATGGGGTTATTTGAAATCACAGGTCTATGTCAACAAGCCCACAACCACCCGTGCATTAAAGGAGGAGATTCAACGCTGCATCAACGAAATTCAGCCACATTTATGCAAAATGATCATGGAAAATTTCGACAAACGAGTGCGTATGTGCATGCAAAGCCGTGAAGGCCATTTGCCCGATGTGTTATTCCACAAATAACCCTATCCTATGTACTTTATGATTCAATAAAAAAATAACAATCAAAAGACTAAAAACTATGTTTTCTATTTAATTCAAATCTTGCGTTATATAATTTTGGGACACCCTTTATTATAACCTCTATACCTTAATATTCGTACAAATTATAATTAATTATTATTAAAAATTTAATATTTAAGAAACTTATAACTGTTTGTAACTTATATCGTAGAATAATATCCAGTTTTTATTTACATTCTGATTAAGCAGACCGTAATAATTGCGCTTGAGTTGTTTACACCAGAGATGCCAAATCAGAGACGGTTTATCCCGTGAGAAATGACAATAAAATCAATGTCGAATCGACGTCGATTCGATGTCGAGTCCATTATCATTTCTCATTGGGTACGACATCGCGATCAACGCCATCAATCGATTACTTGTCAGCCTAGCGCGACAAGTAGCCACACACTTAAGCATGAGTCGTCTTGTGTCACAGAGATGGATGCACAGGCTGTGTTCCAAAAATTTACTGCCAGTACTGAAAATCTACAGTATACATCACATGCACTATAGATTTTCAGTACTGGCAATCAATTTTGGAACACAGCCATAGTAGGAGAGTGAATTTTGGGCAAAATTTGATTTTTTCCAGTATTGCTATCGCCATTATGCGCAATGCTACACTTTGTATTTTTACATCATAAGGTCAATAAACGCTCAGTGAGCGGTTGTCGTTCTGAATGATTTCTTATTCTCTCCTTCAATTTTACTGTTGATATTTATTTCTACAGAAAAAAAGTGAGGAAAGTGAGTTTTGTACAGAAAAGTGAGGAAAAGAGATGTTTCTAAAAAAGTGAAAATAAGTAAAGAAAATGAGCTGCTTCCATGCGCGTTGTATGGCCGCGTATGTACAAACATTTTAAGAATTTTAAGCACGTATTATTTGAAATATCCTAATTTGATCGTTCTTGACTTTCTTTATCATATTTGATGTATATACGATCGTGCTTAAAATTCTTGAAATGTTTATTCATGTTTTTTTGTTTTGT
>NW_017305832.1:128518-147811 GCF_001594115.1 Trachymyrmex septentrionalis | reverse complement strand
TATATATATATATATATATTTTGTATATACACAGTAAAATGTACACTTTATACCCGAGACATTGTTTCCTGATTATGTAATCTACATCGTATCTATATGTGCCACTATTTCTAATAAGAATCATTGATGCTTACAAATGTTAATGTAACATAGCGCATCGATGCGTCAAAATAATAACGGGTATCGCGAGTTATAAATCAATATCTAGGATTACTCACCTTGCATAGGCCGCGTGGCAGCGCTGCGTGACATTGTTCGCGTGGTTTAGTTTTAGGCTGTATTTTTGAGTTAGGCGTTTGTGGACGGAGTCTGTCGATATATTCGTCGACGCGGAAGATGACAGCCGTTAAATGAAGCGACCTTCCGGCGCGACGCTGGTCAGATGTTATAAAGTAGGCATCAAAGTCGCGTTGACGCGATATAAAAACGTGATGCGTAAAAAATTCTTCCTCTGTCTGGCGAATGATCAACGTCGTCGTGTTCAAATGCCACGTGAGACTGTTAACGGACAGGATCGTCTCACTGCCAGCAGCGACAGACGATTCTGGAGTACAACGTCCCGTTTCCAGAACGTCGAAAAAACGACGCGAAATTGATAATTCTTCTACCACAGGATGCAAAAAATGAAGAGGATCGAGGCACGTAGGTGACGGGGGTAATGTTCTTGATGGTTTTCTCGATGCACAACAATCACTACCGAAGACAAGCAATAAAAGATACTTCCTGCTAGATATTTGACAGCGTTGACGGTGATATAAGGTATGGTGCGGCGATACCGCGATCACGCTCAAGTCGGATATTCCGCGGCGAGATAGTGACGACAGGATATCCAGTGTGGGGGATATGAATGATTCTTTGGGGGTGGCGTCCATGTGGGGTAGATAGTCACCTCCGGCCTTCCCTCCCGCCTGCAAACCACCTCTTTCTCCTCCAGGATCCCCTTCTCGTCCTCGAGGTGCCCCAGCTTTCGGTGGTGCCTGCGGACACCACCCTCGCACGCCGCCAAATCTTACCGATCAGCTCCAACGTTGTTAGGTCTCGTGGGTGCAGGCTACAACAACAAGGAGAGACCGCAATCATTAATTCTTTTATTTTATTGTTCATTCAATGAAAAACCATCAATAAATTCTTTCAATTTTTCTTAAATATTAGTTTCGCTTTATGATTAATTTCTAAAATAAGTATATACATATATTATATCCGAGGAATGTATTTCTAGGGAATCTTTTAGTTTATTAATTTTTTTAGTCAACATTATATTGTAATTTTTTTTCAATATACTTCCTTTTTAACTGAACATACTTATCCCATTGCAAAACTATTTTTCTCATTGTATGTCTATTGCTCAAACCATCAACATCTCTCTCTCTGTGAGAGAGTATCGTTCATTTTATTATTAACATTGGACAATTTAATAATAATAATGTTACGCATTGCACAATTCTTTGACTTCATCAAATCAGATAATTTAATGACAAAAAATTCGAGTGGATATCTAATAGTTTTGATCATTAATCCACGTATTAAAATTCTTTTTTACGCAGTTTTTTTCCGAATAATTTGGTATTGTGTAAAAAAAATTAAAATTTTAAGACAAATGAGAGTAAGGCACAGTAATTGGTGCGCAGATTCAAATCAATCATCAAACAAAATTATGTCAAATTCTTACATAGATATATTAAATATTAGACACAAAAATATATATTCAAGTTATGTTAAAATTCGAACGTTTCGACCAAACATTTGGGACCATTATCAGTGGAATACCAGAAATTAAACATGAAGATTTCCTTGCACATCACAACAGATAGAGTGACCATCCAGATGCAAATTCCTTCAAATTGGTTCCATGCCAGTGATGAATTGCAAAATTACAAGTCCTAATAGGAATTAGACATTATTAGTTAAAACTAATTATTCAAATTAGAGTAAACTCACCTGCAGATAAGAATGCAAGAAAAGCTCAATAGATAACAAAGTAATTGTAAATTTTAAACGTGAAGATTTTAGATACAGAAAGATATTTGAGTAAGCGTCATAATTTTTTTAAAATAAAATTACAAAAAATAGATTAAATTTACAATCTGATACTGATTATCTAAATCAAACTTATACCGAAATTCTTAATAAATTGTAATGCGATGTATTCACATATATATTCTTACAACATATTTTCAATGCGTATGTTTTTTTCACATGTGGGTCAGATTTTAGGCCCCCCCCCCCTTATATTTATATTATTAGTGACATGTATGTTTTCACTTCATAACGATTCTGACTTTCATAATAATAATATCTTATTAATCTTATTATATATTTTTTGTTCTAATATGTATATAACTACTTCGTTATCCATTGAGCTTTTCTTGCACTCTTACCTGCAGATGTAAGTGGTTTACTCTAATTTAAATAATTAGAGTTTCAATTAATAACGTCTAATTCCTATTTATATTTGTAATTTTACAATTCATCATTGGCATGGAATCAATTTGAAGGAATTTGAATTTGCATTTGGGTGGTCACTCGATCTGTTATGTGCAAGGAAATCTTCATGCTTAATTTCGCTGATGATGGCCTCAAATGTTTGGCTGAAACGTCCGAATTTGAATACAATTTGAATACTATATATATTTTTGTGTCTAATTTTTAATACATCATAATTGAATACACATAGAATTTATTATAATTTTGTTTTATGATTAAATCTGCGCGCCAATTACTGCCTTACTCATTTGCCTTGAAATATTTTTTTTAATTTGGATTATTACTAAACTTCCTATTTTGGTATTGTGTGATTCATTGTACTGATGAGGATCTGAACCGAGGGTTGACACGTATATATGTATTTATTTGCTTAATAAATGGCGTTATATATAATTTACATTTATTTACATTTATTTTAATCAATACTCTATGTTGACTCATATCATCAGCATTACTTATCGTTTTAGATTTAATCACTTGAGTATATTTCATTTATTAATTTTTATTTTTCTTAGATTATCTTCAAAAGCCTTTTAAAAGATGCTATTTATCCATCAATTTATAATTTGTGCGATTCTCAGAACTTTGGAAAATCCCTCCCAGTATATATACCATATATGGTACAGAATATCTCAGAACTCGCGTACCGTCAGTTACCAACGTATTCTCCGTGAAATTCTAAGACGAAAAGCTCTCTACCAAAAAGCAATCCAACGAATGAAATTTGAATAGTGAGATATTGAAGTTGACGAATGGGCGCGCGTGAAATTCGCGCGGTCAGAATCGACACAACCGAGATTGGCGAGGCACTTCAGACATTTGCATAGTGTCAAAGCAATTATATTTTTCTTTAAGCAATTCTGGTTACGAATAATCATTATAAATATTAAATTATTTTTAGTTGTAAATAATCATTACTGTTGTCGAAAATTGTTTGAGTTACTAATAACCATTATCAATGACCAGAATTTTATTTTAGTTATCCAAGATCTACAAACCTAGTTGCTCAGCAAGCAATAACGATAACGAACATGTTTTTTGATTATTATTGACCGACGTTAATTTTATTATCAATTTTATTATCACAAATGTAAAATTATTAAAGGATGAAAGACATTGTTTATGAAAAAAGGATTAAATAAAAGATATATATTTTAATATGCAATTACCTAAATCATTTGAAAAGTTTTGAGTCTCAACGTGAACATAACATTACTCGTCAAAATCATTCTGATATTACAATCGTATATGCTCTGAAAGATATCTGTGAAAATTGTAGTCATCAGTTGGACAACGCTTAGTTGTTGACAGTCATTTGTGCCAGTCGATATTAGTGTTTTTGTAAAAATGAAAAAATCAAATATTGCGGCGTGATTAAGTTCTTGCATTTGATAGGCAATACGCTTGTGCAAATTACAGCCAAATTGGACGCTATTTACGGATTACAAAAACTCTACCCCATAATTTGTCATCGTGAAAAGATGAGTAGCTGAATTTAAACATGGTCGTATCAGCTTGATATCAGGCTGATGATGAGCGCTCGAGACGACCAATAATTGCACCACTACCGATAATATTGAAAAAGTTCACCAAATAGTACTGGACGACCGTCGAATTAAGGTTAGAGAGATAACAAAGACTGTAGGCATATATATATATACCGAAAAAACGTGTATATTATACACTGGGCAACAAAATTAACGCAACACGTGTTCACTCTGCAAAAATAGGCAAATTTTAAGATACAATAACTTCGTCAAAAATTGTCGTATAGGGATGTTTAAAAAAGTATTTTACAGGTAGAAACCTCTACTTTTCGGATCGCTACTTAAAAAAACGGTCTCATGGAGATTTCATGAAGTTACGCAAACATAAATAAAGATATATCAGACCTCAAAATTTTTTATAAAATTTGCGAAGCTCCACGGAGTGGAATAAAAATTGTATACAAATGCGATTTACATCATTCGAAAGAGCGAATCTTTATCTGCAATTTACTTTTTTACGAAGTCCCGTACGATTTTTTTTCATCGAGTTATTCAACGTTGAAGCAAAAGGACCATTTTTGCTAAAAAAGCAAATTAAAGATAAAGATTCGCTCTTTCGAATGTAAATCACATTTGTATACAATTTTTATTCCACTCCGTGAAGCTTTGCAAATTTCATAAAAAATTTTGATATATCTTCATTTATATTTGCGTAACTTCATGAAATCTCCATGAGATCGTTTTTTTAAGTAGCGATCCGAAAAGTAAAGGTTTCTACCTGTAAAATACTTTTTTAAACATGCCTATACGATAATTTTTGACGAAATGATTGTATCTTGAAATTTGCCTATTTTTGCAGAGTGAACAGGTGTTGCGTTAATTTTGTTGCCCAGTGTATATTGATTGAAGACTTAGGCATGCGTAAGCTAATCGCGCGTTAGACCGCGCTTGCTCGCTATGGACTAAAAACGCATTCGAATGAACATTTAACTTGGATCAACTATTTCACTCTTGAGACGAAGGAAGAGTCAAAATTGTGAAAGGTGAACCTGCTCCATTAAAGGTAATGGCGACTGTTTTTCTTTGTTTTTTTTTTGGAATAGTCATGGGGAATTGTGTTCGTCGACTATCTTGAAAGGTAAAACAATAACAGGAATATATTACGCATCATTAATTGATAAGCTGAACATAGAAATTGCGAAAAAAAGAAAACGGCTGCATTTGAAGAAAAAGAAAGTATTATCCCATCAAGATAACGCGCGCGCGCGCGCGTGTGTGTGTGTGTGTGTGTGTGAGAGAAAGAGAAACAGAGGGAGAGAAAAAGGGAGGAAGCGAGGAAGAGAGAAAGGGAGAAAGAGAGAGAGAGGGAGAGAATGAGAATTAATTAATAATATTAACATTAATTAATATTTAATAAAAGAATAACAATCGTATATTTGACACATCGTAGCTATACAGCTATAGTAAACGAAGGATCACATTGAATATTCTACATCTGGTAAACAAAATCGTTAATCGTACTTCTGTTGTAGTATGAGCTCACTAGAAATTACACGAAACACAGTGATCAGATTGTGGCAAGAGGACGGCGAGCATTATGTAAAAATGCAATATGATGCAATCGGAGTGATCCAAGTGACGACACGAGGTATCCAAATGATTTCTTACTCACAGTAAACTCTTCTACGTACTACAGTTTTTCGGCTCGAATCAAATACGTGTGATTCATCCGATCTCGCAATGTTAGGAATTCGGCGGCTTTACAATTTTTTTAACGTTTGTCTCCGATAGATACTCCTCGATCCCTTCGAAAATCGCTCGGCAGCTTATCTCTCTCCGACTCGTTCTCGCTTCTTGAATGTTGGATCCTGCGTCCTTGCTCTCAGTATCGATCTGCCCTGGGCTTGTGCCACAACACAAGTGATCGGCAAGCCCAACAAGGGACATGCAGGCTGCGAGGTCTCTCGTAATCGAGCCATTCCGGTCTAATTGGCCGATAACGAATCGCATGGGCCTGTGGAATCCAAATTTCCACAGAACAGTTTTCTTTCGGTTAAATCTTCTCGCTTTTCCCATGGAGTGAATCCTGCCTTACGCAGGTCTTCCTGATAGAGTCTTGGGTCGTCGTGGTTTTTTTGGCGGTGATTTCAGCTCGTTGTTCCACTGAGGAGTTCCATCCTTCTTAAAGCACATATCTAGTGCAGTCTCTTCATGTGAGGCTCTTATCCTGGAGCATCTTTAAATTCTTCCTGCAAAACAGGATCGGCACACTAAAAGAGTGCAAACAACAGATGAAAACAGAAGGAATAAATGAAAAATACGACATGCATATCCCCGCCACTGGAAATATCTCATTGATGTGAATCTGACGCCCAATTTCATCAAAAATAAAAATTAATACCGTAGCGTGTTTGTACTTTGCTTGTACCTGTTTGTACTGATTATTATTTCGTTTGTATCTCGCAACTTTAAGATTTTTTAAATTTCATTTATGCCATTTGAAAGAGAATCGTTTGTATCTGTAACGATTCTCTTTCGAAGTTCTTTTCGCCGTTAGTCCATTTTGATATCTTGAAAATTGGCTAAGTTCGCTATATAGAGGTTGTGCAAAAATTGAAAAGCGCTGTTTCTCCGAGCCCTTTGAGATACAAACGAAGATAAGAGAGATACAAACGGGTACAAACGATTCTCTTTTAAATGGCATAAATAAAATTAAAAAATCTTAAAGTTGCGCAGTGGCCATTTTTTATTTTTCACTTTTTGTTTAACTGTTTGAAGTACAAACGAAATACAAACGCGCTACGGTATTAATTTTTATTTTTGAAAGTTGGGCACATTGGAATATCCCGGAGCCTCTTCGGTGATAGTGTTCTTTGACAGTCCTCTTTTCATCTGGCCATCGGGTGAGACAGCTTCATATATCCATAATATAATCACCGATCGTCGCGCTGGTTATCGCTAATCAAAAATTCTCGCAAAAGATGACAAAAATAAAATAAATTAAAACGGCGCACAAAAGTCAGCGCCATCGCGCATTTGCACGCAAATTCGTTCGCCCTCCCGAGCTGGGAAGAAGCAGGATCCATTCGACTTCCGGGAAACAGTGACGGACGATAACGTTACATCACAATATAGTAATTAATTATCATTTAGTTTAACAAACATAAGTTTTTGTAAATGTTTGGGAGATAAATTATACCTTTTATTAAGCATTAGTTTTAAAACTGAAAGCTTTTTTCAACATCAGTAATGATTATTCGTAACTAAAACGATTTTTGACATCAGTAATGGTTATTCGTAACCAAAAACAATTTCCGACATCAGTAACGATTATTAGCAACCAAAAATAATTTTAATTATTTATAATGGTTATTCATAATCAGAATAATTGATAACATGATATTTATATAAAAATTGATATTTTATGAAAATTATATTTTTCGAACAATTTCTTTAAAATTCATGATTGTCTTCCCCGTGAATAAATATAAACTTTTAATCAATGATCATGAACTTTAATCAATTTTAATCAATGATTTTTTTTTAGATCAGATTTTTAAAATAACTGTTATTTTTTCATCTCTCTGGTAAAAGAAACATTAATTTTCAAACTTTTTGTTAATAAAGTAAGTAATGCTGATATGAGCCAATAGAGGATGTGCGAATGTAAATTACAAATCATTTATTAAGCAAGTAAATCACATATACATTTCAATCCTCGGTTCGGGTTCTCATCAGTACAATTAATAACGCAAAAGCAATTATTTTGAGAAAACCGCAATAAAGAAAGAATGCTCTCATACATGAGTTAATGATCAATACTTGTCAGAACTTGGTCATCAAATTGTCCGATTTACTACATAAGAATTACAATAATTTTTATTATTGTGCTTGAGAAACGCGATTAGAAAGAGGTATGTGTAAAATAATGTCACTTACATAAAGTTGTGCGAACCATGAGTAACCATATCATTATTAAATTGTCCAATTTACTATTTAAAAAAATTATAATGTAAGAAAATTGGCCAATGTTAACATTTTTTTAAAAATATTTTTAACAAATTAATTTAAACTTAGAGGAGAGTGGGCGAAAGAAACATGTTTAGAAAGAGCCATTTCGTATTTTAGCCAATTGAATATTGCTAAAAATTTCAAAATATTTTTATTTTACAACAGTACTAAAACTACGTTGTTCATAAACATTTGACAATTATCGTCAAAATTGCGTTTGATAAGAGACGCAAAATTATCGTTACAAAAAGTATATTTCTTGAGTTAAATTTCTAAGTCTTTTTTATTAATTTACGATTAGCTTTTAGAAAAAGTATTTTCTTATCAAATATTATAGTATATACATTAACGTAACTAAGAATGTAATTACAAATTCTTTGTAATTTTGGTTTATCAGATATTCTGTGATTAGATTTTTTATACATAATGTCATGAAAAAGCCGATATTGAGAGCTGTGAAAAAGTCAGTTCTATTATTGCTTTGCCTGGCTCCTTCATTGCATACCCAGGGATATTCTTTTCAGGGGATTCTTTTCAGTACAATTGACTTTCTACTTTTTTAGTACAATTCAGGCAATTTTAATACGTCAGTACTTTTTTGAAATACATCGTACTGATAATCAGTCCATTTTCGTTCGCTCAGTGTTAATACACCCTCGCGTAGCGTTAATATATCCTGTCACACTTCTGTACAAGATTGTTTTCAGATGCAGTTTCCTTTTTTAAGAAGCATTCCTGTGCATATTTATAAGTAAATAGATTTTCATGTTTCTGTTTTATAAAACATTCTGGTTCGTAGGTTATGTTGCTGCTAGGTTAAGTTATACTGAAGCATTTTAGCGATTCAACTCTCTCTCTCTTTCACTCTTTTTAATCACCTATCATGTTTAATAGATTATTCTGTAAATAAATGAAGACTGGTATCAGTGCAAATTGTACTCTGATTGGATGCATACTTCATGTAGCAATAATGGAAATTTTCATTTCTTTTGCAATAAATGTTTTTAATTAGAAACATATTTTCTATTTTTCATAAATTTATTAATTAAAAAAAAAATAATATTTGTTAAAGGATGACATTTTAATTTTATTTGTATTAAAGCTTATAAGAGCCAAGTACTAAATTATATATAATTTAGTAGTTAGCTCTTTCAAAACAGGTAATGGCTTTTCAAAATCACGTTGTTTTGAAAGAGCTGAATTTCTTGTTTATGAAAAATGTTGATTAAATCTCTGTTAATGACTAAATATTATTTTTCTGTTAAATGGATTTTATGGATAAATGAGTACACTTAAGTAAGAAAGCGATTATATTTGTTTAACATCAGATTAAATTTTTTTTTCATATTTTAAATAAAAAAACAGCTCTTTCATGATCTCTTCGCTATATAACAAAAGGAACGAGACTTCTACGGAGATGTTGATAGTTCGATAAACATATAATATAATGAATTACAAAACAAATCGCACAAAGTACCAAAAAACAAAATAACAAAGAGGAAGCATTACGTCACTGTAAATAAATTAATGTATAATAGGTCTAACGATAACGCGTCATTTTGTAAATTCAAACCTCATTTTTTTATGTGAATCATCTCTGATAACAATCTTTTATTTAAAAGTTTTTCTTTTTCTAATCTTTTAACATTGTCCCAATCGGAATAATTCAATTCTATGCTCTGTGATAACCGAAGATTGAGTCGTGTTCTTATTAATATGATTTCTGTATTCAGAAATACGCGTTTTTAAACATCTGCCCGTTTTACTGACATATAATACATCACAATCCTTACAATTAATTTTATAAACCACGTTGGAATAAAACGACGCTGGCAGAGAGTATTTTTTATACCTTAATAAAATTATTTAACTTATTAATACCTCTGTATGTCATGCGTAGAGGAACATTGTTAATGAAATTCTTAATTTCGTCAGATATATAGGGAATAAAAGATACCGTAAAAAACTATTGTTTTTTTGTTCACTTCCAAAGTCTGTTCACTATATTCTTTTTTAGCATTTAGATAGTATGTGGTTTAATTGATCAAACTTTTTATAGAGTCTCTTTTTAATCGTTGAAGAGATTAAACTCAAATAATAGTTTAATAAAATCTTAATGATATTATCAAAATTATTATAGTAAAAACTAGGATGTAATAGTAGTAATATCCTATCAGAATTAGATTGGTTATTGTGCCTATCTTTTGTGAAAGGGAGATGTCAAGAAAAATAATTCAAAAATCGGCCCAAAAAAGTAGGTTTACGATATCAATCAAAAATGACAGAATTTCCCTTCTCAATCAAGCAAACATTCAAAAAATTCAAGGTATTGCCCCCAAATTCCCTAGTAAATCTTAATCCTGAATGGTAAGAGTTAAAAGTATCTAAAATTTCGTCAATAATATTGAGAGTATCAATAACCAAACAATGACATCCACATCTTCTATAAAATGCATAATTATGTCAGAAACTATGAGAGATAATGGTAAACCCATAGGTATTCAAAAAATCTGCCTATAAAATTGTTTATTGAACACAAAGAACGTAAAATTAAGAATTAATTGTAGTGTTTTAAAAAATTCCATTTTTGTCAGTGTTCTTCCCAATAAGGCTGCATCTCCTTAAGATACCTTCTAAAACTAAATCGATTGATATATTATTAAACAGCGAGACTATGTCCAAAGATAAAAAGTATAGTATCGTCAGAAATAGTCAATTTAGAAATGTTTTAGTCAGATGATAACTATTGTCAATAGCGCTTTCAGTCCGCAGTATAAACTTCTATGAATAATTTTATACAAAAACGAAGAAAAATTTTGAATAGGCTACCAATCGACAAAATAATTTTTATTAATAACATTTTAACGAGCGACGATTAAAACCTGTTGGAGATCACTTAGAATCATCATTTTGATAACATATGTCAAAGTCAAGGTCATCGAAGCGAGCTCCCTCCATCGGCATATTTATATGAATATATTTATTTCAAAGTTTCATACATTGGGTTAGGCAAAGTTCTTTTACAAGTTAATAAAAACTTTTTTAGCAACCCATATCTTTTACTTTTAAAAAATTGGCAATTACACTTGATAGAGCAATAAAGTCAGAATGTTCTTTTTTTACTTAATCCGCGAGTAACTCAGGAAGAAAATCGAAACATTAAAAAAAAAACAAACAATTTTGTAGGGAAAACTTAAGGCTTTCACGATAGATAGTCGAAAATTTATTCAAATTTTTTTTTAGCACGCTGAACCTACAAAAAGAAAATTTTCATTTTTTTCAGGTCATAGTTTTCTATATGTAAAAATTAAAACTCACATAAATTCAAAAAATATGGTAACCATTCGAAAATAGAGATTTTAAGCTTTAAAACCCTTTTTTTAAATTTAAATTTGGATCATTTTTAATGAAGATATTGATAAGAAAAGGCCTTTTAACCAACTTAAGAGACTTAAAGTAAAGAGACTTTTTCCCTAACCCAATATATAAATTTATTTTTAAATAAAAATAAATCATTTTTTTATGATGCGCATATACATATTTGGACGTATTGTATTGCTATAAAGAATTGTTATGCTGAACAAAAAGGAAGATTGGTCGAATATACTTGGCAGTAAAATAAGAGAAAATGCAATGAAAAGCCCTGATAAGATGAACCTCTGGACTATTATACCTCGATGAGGTATCTATTCACATAAAGGAATTATTCAATAACATTTGATATATATAGCATCAAACATGCTAACATTCCTTCTAAAAGGACGCTATGCGATAATATAGCGCAGCCATATATATTGCTAGATGATGTATTTGACAAACGTAACTGCAAACTTGCGAATAATTATCAAACATTATTAAAGTACTATGACAAAGCACGGTGCGGCTACAAATTATCGCAAAATATATATAGTAAGTAAATATATATACAAATTATATATTTTAAGTAGATATTATTAAATTTAAATTAAAAGAATTAAACCGATTTATACAATAATCAAGATAAATTTATCTTGAAATTGTTATTTATACAATATTAATATTTTACAAGTAATAACAACAGTAATCCACATAGCTATTTAAGTTGGTTTTTTGGTAAATCGAGTTACCATAGAAATGTCTAATTTTTTTGTATAATAAAGTTGAAATTGACATGTGCAAAATTCTACGGTAAGTTTACGATAAAATAAGAGAGAAAAAAGATGTTGAAAATATAACCTTCCACGTACTTGGTGACGTAACTTAGTGATAGATAAGATTCGCAGACGCTTTTTTGACTAACTACACACAAATCTTATCGTAGACTTTTTTCCGGGGGAAAAAAAAAACACAAGATTCTAATAGTTTAAAAAATTATGATTTTAATGGTCACAAAAAATAATAGGTCGACAGCCATTCTAGAAAGATGTTTACGTGCATAAATTTACATATAAAGATCATAGCTGAATAAGGGAGACAAAAGTGCCTCACCCCAAGAATCTGTTTTTTTAATTCTAATAAGATTTTTAATGGAGTTATGAGCAATCAAAGTCAGAATACTCCTTTTTACTTAACTTACAAATAACTCAAGAACAAAAAATTGTACAAACATTTTTAAAAAATAATTTTGTAAAAAAAAGCTCCAAATTTTCGATATATACAAGTATAGTCGAAAATTTTCGCAAATTTTTTTTGGCACATGACTCACAAAACGAGAAGAAAAATTTCTCTTTTTTTCTGCTCGTAGTTTTCTATATATAAAAATTACAAAACTAATATATTAAAAAAATATTTATAATAACCATTCGAAAGTAGAGATTTTAACAATAAACAAAAATAAGTGGCTAAACTTTCAAAACAATATTATAAAGGGCATATACCACTATGCAAGATGTTGGCAGCAAACAATAATCAATTTATTAAAAGTACAAAGAACAATAAAGACACATAATTTCCAGATTGCGTCGCGAGGATAAAAAAACAAGATTGTAATAGTTATAGATATCATGTCACATTTGTTAACAATATCTATAACTATTACAATCTTGTTTTTTGACGAATCTGTTTTCGATTATATCCTCGACGCAGAATCTGGAAATTATGTGTTCGAGCATCTAGCTATTCTTCAAAATAATGGACACACTGCAAATAATCTCCTAAAGAACAAACTTGTAGAATCTGTACATAACGAGCGTTTTTTCACATTAATTTTTATTTAAATGACAAGATTCGATTATCATAAATTAAGTAAATTGTCAAATTGTTTGTAATAACAGTTTATATGTTGAGAGATTTCATGATTTAAATTATTAGTAGAATGAACAGCGATAACATATTGTTGTAAACTATTTTCATTATTGTATTTATACTGAAGATAGTCTAATTAAGACCGAAACGTCTATATTTTATTGTTCTTTGTACTTTTAATAAATTAATTAAATTAATAATTGTTCGCTGCCACATCTTGCATAGTGGTGTATATGCCCTATATAATATAATATTGTTTAGAGATTTTAAGTTTTAAAACCTTTTTTATTTTAATTCAAATTTTGATCATTTTTGATGAAGATATTGTATATATAATTTTGAGCTAACAAAATACCGCAAAACTTTTCTTTCAACCCAATATATTATAAACTTAGAACATACATACTGGAAGAGCCATAGGTGATAATCGATGATGGCAACATCTATCTGTCCTTGTCTGAATGCTTCACCTATAGACTAAAAAGAAGGAGACCAAATTCGAGGATAAAAATGGGCTCGAAACATGCCAGAAAACCCAAAATCGGGATAATGCGATTTTAGTGCCGTTGTGGAAAAAGTTGGAAATATATGCCACATGATAACCATGATGCCACGCGAACAAAATACATTTTATTTTTAATACAGGAATTCCAATTTGTATAACATTCAATTTTATTTGATTAAATAGTAAATGCATCAATATTTATTAAAAAATACATACATTTTATGCATAGTCATAAATTATTATTAAATTATCGTTTTTTAACTTACCGACATTAAAAAACTTTGAAATTAAAAAGAATAAAACGGAACTTGAACGACAACTTTCCTTTTCAGAATATATTCTACGCATAAAAATACACAAATTTAAAGAATTATAGGAAAATGGGAGGAAAAATATTTATCAAATCCTCTAAGTTTTCTCCGACAGGAGCGCTCGAATTTGTTCTTCCGACGCTTTTCTGACACTGTGTTTCGAGCTCATTTTTTTTTTACACCGGCCGCTTGAGTTCGATCTCCTTCTTTTTACTTATGCGTATGCATCGATGCGGGAAGAATACAACACTCTTAACCATATAATAATAACACAAGTCCACAAAAAAAATACTCTGCTGGGGTAGAGACCCAGCTATTCTTATGTATGTTGAGTTGCTGAATACGAATCAAAATAGGACCATCCAGGGTAAATTTTCAATCTAGAGCAAAAAAAATAGGTCAAAAATGGGAAAAAATGGATCATTTTTTCGCTCTAAATTGAACATTTAGCTTGTATGGTCCTATTTTAATGTCAGATTCGTAATCAACGACTCAAAATACATAAGAATAGCTGGGCCTCCACTCCAGCACAAGGTATTTTTTTTGTGGGCCTGTGTTATTATTATTATTATATATTTTAAAGTGTTGTATTCTTCCCGCTCTCGCCTTAGAACATACACATGTACGTTCAAAGCTCACATATGTATAAATTATGCACAAGCGCATAACAAATAAGCTTTCATTAGTCAAATACGGTATGGCCCTTCTAGTATGTATGTTCTAAGGTTATAAAAAAGTTGAAGATTGATTTAGAAAAAAAAGAGTTGGTAGAGTTTAAGAATAAAAGAAAAAAAATTTTTTTAATGTAAAATTCATTCATAGTGATACTTCGAGTACATTCACGAAATTTTTTGGTAGAAGAACATTTGTTGATATCTTTAACATATATTTTTTTCAATTTTAAAAATTGATATTTCATTGTTGAAAAAAATACAATATCGCAATTAGCAATTAAATAACATAATATAATATTTACTGTGATATTATTTGAGTACCATTGAAAATTTATTGATAAAATACTTACGTTAATATATTTAACATATATTTTAAAAAATTTTTTAAATTGGTATTTTATAATTACAAAAATAAAAATTAATATTTATATATACGTATTTATTTACTTGGTTAATCCATATAACATTGCACATTTATTAAGGTAAATATCAACAATAGGGAATCCAGCTCCGATGACCTTGACGTATGTTACCTTGACAAGGTCATGATCCCGAGTGACCTCCAATAAGTTTTAGCCGTGGCTCGTTATTCATTAAAAAGTTATTAATAAAAAAAGTTTGGAAAATAACGTTTTTTTATTTCTGCTATATACATATTAAAAACTGTTCTATACCTTTCCTTACTTATGTAATGACTTTTCACGCATGACCCTGGCCGCGGTCCGATTCACGCTCACAAATCTTAAAAATCATTTCATCCTTGTTTGTCAAATGTTAAACCAAGATGAATGATGCTCATGAGCGTTGTCAGCATGAATTGGCTCCTGAGTGATCTCCAACAGGACTTTAAAAGCCACTTCGCACGGAAAGCTGTGCCCTCCCCCTAAATAGGGGAAAAGATAGAGTGAGAATCGCTTCGCGTAGAAATCGTGCGCCCCCAAGTATGGGGAGGTGGGGTAAGAGTCGCTTTGCGTGAAAAATAAAATATACTTCAAAACAGAAAATTTCTGTTGATATAGTAGAAAAGAGACATCATTTTTCGAACTTCTTTTATTAATAACTTTTTAACAAAGGTCAAGCGACGGTTGAAATTTGTTGAAGGTCACTTAGGGCTTGACAACATATGTCAAGGTCATCGAAGCTGAGTCTCCTATTAGAGTCGATATTTGTAACCATACCTCGATATTATACATTTATACATATTTATACATAAACATTACATTTTAATCATCACTATTTTTTTCAATTGTAATGATGCCAGACTTATCAAGCGTGTGATGAGTGTGATGAGTCTGGGCATCACTGCTTCAAAATTATATGAAATTATATAAATTATAAACCGATTTCGAGATTTTATATAATTCATAAATCGATCTTTAGATATATCTACATATAGTTTTATAATTGTCGGCTAGATGGATAGTATTCTCATTTCCATTATTGATTAAAATATTTTCATATAACATTTCGTAATACGTGCCGAATTCGATTTGATTAATTATTTGAAAGCGCGTGAAAATGCGCCATTTGCGATCATTATATAAAAAAAAATAGCTGGAAAAAAGAAGGAAATACAAATGAAGGAAAAAGCAGAACGTTTTTTTCACAAATATTCGATCTAAATATAAATGTAGGTCATATGATATACGGTAATTGTCGTATTGCTTTTTATAAAAAACAGAAAATTGATCATCAACAACATGAATCTGTGCCTAAAATTCAATCTAAACTCAAATTAGAACATGATTTAGCAGCATCATTTAATAAAGTTGGAAAATTGCTACATTATTCGTCAGTCAATTTATCTAATAAATCTTCCAAATCACAATTATCTAATTCATATTTAAATTCTGATAGATCGACATTTAGTTGAGATTTCAAAATTGAAGAATTCTTCAAATGTTGAATTTATTAAAATTAAAATTCAACGTACGATATCAACTCACAAATATGATTGTATTTGCAATACAGCAACAGATCTCATAGTAATACCAAAAAAAAGTTCAAATATAATTATATATTATAATAAATGCAGAATATATATTTCGAAAGATAATCGTTGCTGTAAATATCTATATTTAATTAAAAATGTTTCTTTAAAGAAGAATTAAATTGCCTAACTGTTTATTCTAATTTTGCAATACTTGTTGTCCTCGAATTGCAAGAAATGATGCAGAATTTAGTAAATAAATGTGACTTACAGTCTATGACAAAATGGAAGATTTAGAAATATCTGAAGAACAATTATGAATTTTTACTGGTTTAACATAGGATAATATTAATAATTTAAAAAGTATAATATCTTCGGTGCAAAATATGAATAATCGAATAGTGCTTCAAGCTCTCATTGTATTTTTATTTAAATTAAAAACGTAATTCAAATAAGGTAATTGCATCGATTTTAGGCGAGAGCAATTTGTTGCAGAGTATTCATATTCAGCAATAAATTCGTTTAAAAAAGATATCTTACCATTTCAATT
This sequence comes from Trachymyrmex septentrionalis, assembly GCF_001594115.1. Lineage (NCBI taxonomy): Eukaryota > Metazoa > Arthropoda > Insecta > Hymenoptera > Formicidae > Trachymyrmex > Trachymyrmex septentrionalis. Next base: position 130,636 of record NW_017305832.1, on the reverse strand, counting down.
TGGATTATGCTCTGTAAATCAGTATGATTTAAAATTTTCGAAACATACCTCAAAAATAGCAAAAGAATTATTTGACGTCAATAAAAATTTTATGCTTATTTGCGATGGAACGTACGCTCGTTATCAAAAAAGTTCGAATAACGAACATCAGAAGAAATTATTTTCTATTTTTCTAAAAAAATTCTATTGTGTAAACCATTTACAATTTTACAACAAATGGATTTATAATTAGATACGTTACAACGAATGGATTTATATAGATACGTTAGGTCCGTATATTGCTAACGAAAATGATACTCTGAAATTCTTGAAAATCTTATAAACCATAGTGATTTACGTTTACATCAAGGCGATATTTTTATTCTCGAACGTGTCGAGACGTTAAAAATCAATTGGAAAAGAAAGGTTATACTGTTTTAATGTCTACATTGAGGGATAATCATAAGGAATTGAATGATATCGAATCCAATGAATCGCGTTTTGTTACTAAACTTCGATGACTTGTTGAAGGAATAATAAAATGCAATTTGCATTTTATGGAATAATAAAATGCAAATATCAAATGCTTAATAAACCAATTGATAATAAAATGCTGTCTAACATAGGAATATCCATCAAATTGCATAATTTCTTCACAATAAATATGACAAACAACTATTTTCAGATAAAAAAACTTTTAGATAGAATAGTAAATAGAACGAAAATGTAAAAAAATGTATTAAATACATTAGCTGTAGAAGTCGAGGAAAAAGGTTAAGAAAAAGGCTTCAAAAAGGTGATTCAAAATATTTTGTTCAATGAATTATTAGACCTTCCTGAAATGTTACTTACTGATCTCAAAATATTCTTATGTCTGTCTAGCTAGCCCCTCCCACTTAACCAAATCTTAATAAAAAAATTATGTTATAATGCGCTATTTATGCGCTATTCATATCCGCAAACAAAAATTTTTGCGCTCATTCCGTTTAGCTAAAAAAAATTTTTTGTGGAGGAACTGAGTAGGCAATCAGCCCCCTCATCCGTTAAAAACAATCAATTTGAAAAATTAAATACATAGGATTTATGTGCTACTATTTCCAAGCTCTTTCAATTTTTGCGCTGCAACCCTTAAGGTACTTCCCTCTTAGAGCGAACAGACATATTCATCCCTAAGTCGTTTAAAATTGCAAAATTAAATACTCTGACTATGCATAATAATTCTCATTTTTACGTAGAAATATAATTTTTAATGCGAAAATGAAAATAAAAAAAAACAATCTCCAATAGTCTTGATCTTAACAAATGTTATCTAGGATATGATCTTGAACAACATTCAAGAGGCCGTCGGACACCTTGGGTAATGCTAATGCCGGCATTACTGTAACTTGCAAGCTTTATAACTCGAAAAGTACTTAATGAAAATTAACTTAATTATAGTGTTTTGGAAAGTTCTCGAGATAATTTACAAGAATGTGCAATAAAAAGTAGAAGCTTCCATTTAAGAAATTGAAGATAATTTTCACATGATTTCGTATACAAAATACGTCCCCCTTGAAATCATGCAACTTTTGTTTGGCACTTTTTCTCTTATTATTAAAAATAAGCGAGTTATTCAGGTAAAAACAATTAAAAATTTAGAACAAGGCTAATAAGAGTCTAACGCTGATGTAAGAGCGAAGAGTTAGGAGATGTAGATAATACTCAAGTGTTGATAGTAGTCTTCATTTATTATATTGAACGTTTCGACTCCTTTTCGAGTCATCTTCAGCGAAAAATAGACTGTAATATTACGTTGAGAGTAAGTCACTCTCAGATTGGCAGAAATGCAGTAATCCATACGCTATATAAATTATTACAATTTTAATGTTAGTTCAATATACTTAAAACAGTAATAATCGTGTGACTCATCTCAATGAGAAAACATCGAAGTTACGAGTTAATAACAAAATTATCAAACATTGATTCACAATTTCCATCCGGTACAAATTAACAAAAATCGTTCCTCAAATTAATGTCGTGTCAATTCATCTTGACGTGTCGTTTTAAATTGAAACGTTACAAAGTATATACTTATATACAATACTTATAAACAAACAATAATAATGAATAATAATAAGAAAGTCAATCTATAACTATTTT
>NW_017305832.1:127219-128418 GCF_001594115.1 Trachymyrmex septentrionalis | reverse complement strand
ATATATATATATATATATATACGAGTATATATATGAAATATTTCTGAGTTTAAGTGTTTATTGAGAAATCTTTTTTTATCAAGAATTTGGACATTCTCCCAATCAAATTCATGATTAAAACCAAATCGGTGGTCCGTGATCACTGATTGGTTCTTATTAATGCTGTTGATATGGTTGCGATGCTCAGATATTTTCGTGGATAATTTACGACCCGTTTGACCAACATATGACGCATCGCAATCTTTACAAGAGATTTTATACACAACATTTTTATTGGAGAATTATGGGAGAGTGTTCTTCTGTCCTTTTATGAATTTATTAAGCTTATTTAAACTAAAAAAGGATAGTTTCACGTTAATATTCTTGACAATCGTAAAAAACTTCTCAGATATCGGTGAAACATAAGGAAGAACAAATCATGGTGGATGCTCTTCGTCAGCATCATCGCTATCAACATCATTCTCTATCGTCCGTAGTTTGTGAAACAATTTTCAGTCGTGAATTGGATGGTGTTAAAAATAAAATCAATCGGATAGTCATTATTTAACAAAGTATTGACTATAAACTTATAATGAAATTTCGAACTTGAAAGTAAAAATGCTCTATCACACAGAATATTTCCTCTAACCATCTGAAATATCTCCGTTGTTTTTTATGATATGAGAATACTAAAGGAGCAACTTGTTCGATTCAAAGGAACACATTTTATGATGAGCAAAAAATTATTCTCAGGGTCATATGTTTTCAAACTTCATCTTCATTTTTTAAAATGAAATATGATTTTTTTAATATATAAATACTCTAATTATTCTGAACATAAAAGAATTAAGATACGATTATAAAAAAATTTTTAGTTCACGAGTTATTTAACATTTTATATATATATGTATATATATATATATATATATATATAATATGTATATGTATGTATATATACGAGTATATATACATCGTATATATATATATATTAGGTTGAGTAAAAAGTCATTGCGTATTTTTTAGCTCAAAGTTGTATATACAATATCTTCGTCAATAATGAATGAAATTCAAATTTAAAAAAAGGGTTTTAAAGCTTGAAATCTCTACTTTTAAAAGCTTATCACATTTTTTAAGTTTATATGAGTTTGATAATTTTTACATACCAAAAACTACGAGCTGAAAAAGACGAAAAATTTTCTTCTCACTTTGTGGATTTGTAA
>NW_017305832.1:125595-125998 GCF_001594115.1 Trachymyrmex septentrionalis | reverse complement strand
TTTATCTATTGTTGAACCAGTTTCTTCAAATTTCTGGACCCATTTTTTAATCGACTGAATCGATGGAGCTTTATTTTTATGCCGTATATTGTAATGAGCGCAAAATTTTCGTTGCGCTACAGTCGAAGAAGCGTTGTTGTACTCGCGTACGCAGAACGCACGTTGTTTCTCGTTGAATGACGCCATGGCACTAAATTCCCATCGACCGCTTTAACATTCCGTACCTCGCCCGTCCCACCTCTCCCTCGCTGCTCGACGCAGCTGCCGATTCAAATGTTAACGGACTTTTGGACCACCCTGTATATATATATATATATATATATATACAGGGTGGTCCAAAAGTCCGTTAACATTTGAATCGGCAGCTGCGTCGAGCAGCGAGGGAGAGGTGGGACGGGCGAGG
>NW_017305832.1:104776-125407 GCF_001594115.1 Trachymyrmex septentrionalis | reverse complement strand
TTTTTATATACATATATATATATATATATATATATATATAGTCACTGTCTTTTAAATTTTTGTATTTAACAACATATTTCATGTCGAATCAAATCGGTGTCGGCCAGTTGTGAAACGTCCCGCAGCGAGTTACTTGAGTATCTTCAAGGATAAGCAATATTTGAAATATTGTATATCTATGTAAAATACATATTTAAATACATTTTTTGTATTTTGTATTTGAATACAATTTTTTTATAGTATTTTGCCCACCCTTGGTTATATCTATAACAAAGAAATATACATTAATAGTATAATCAATCGATTATCATTCGTGTTTATTAGGTTTATTATTTATCGAATTTTACTTCTATTTGTGTATCTGTCATTTGTAACAAGATTTACAACATAAGCTCTACTGTTTCTAAATATTTTCATTATCGATCGACACGAAACGCAGTATTAAATTACAGTTGACTTAAAAGTATTCTGTTACAATAAACGATTTTACTATGTCATAATATGGATAAGTCAATACGAATTGAAACAAATGAGCTTATTGAACATTGCGTAATTCCCACAGGAAGTTGAAAAATAGAAGCAATAAAATTCTTAAATTTTTGTAGCGTTTGATTTAGTAATTAGGTTATTCATTATTATTAGAACATTAGTCTCAACATTTATTATTGTTACGTAATATAATAACAAAACATAAAACTAACAATGCCAAATTACATATCAAATACTTAATAATTAAGAATTATATTAATGGCAACTAGTCACGAGAATAAAGTAAACTGGATATACGTGAAATATGGAATGCATGAAATCCAGTTCTCAATCGCGTATCTCAAGGACACATCGACATAGGCCGTATTTTAGTGTAGCGTTGCTACACTACCCCGACCAATGATATACACAGGCCGATGGTCAATCGAAGAGTCGCACCAACTACCACCCTCGTTATGTATTCACGTATCCTTGATTTACAGCAAAGTTTTGCCGCGTCTGACGTGTTCGCGAACGACAAGGAATCGTTTATTCGCAAACCGCACTCCTTTTTGATGACATAAGTAAGGGCTCGCGTTATGGCCTTGCACAGACGATTTTAGGCCTCGTGTGCGTTCGTAGTTCTTTTAGAAGAGTCATGTGCGCGTTTGATGGAAGTCTGTGATAGAAGCTAAGAAATGTATAGCCCGAAGATTATCATGCAAAATTGTCTTGCTTTAATTCTCTGTTGCCTTACATTAGCTTTTATATTGCAATAACATCAAATATCTGTTGACCCGTGATTTACTTATCGTAATGTGAAAAAATAATAATTTAAATATATTAATTCTAAATTATATAGTCTGTTTTTGATAAGCGATACGTTCCTCGTCAGAAGATAATTGCGTTCCATAAACGATAATTTTAGAAGACCTCGTACGCGTCGGAAACGTTTGACAAATAATCACGTCAGCTTCTCTGGATAGGTAGCGGTGACGTCGTTTGAAGGTTTCAGCTGTCGGCATGAATGAGGTCTTAACGTATGCTTTATCATCTGTACGATGATAATTGAGTTAACGCCGTGCGTGGTGTACGTGGAATGAAATCTGCAACTTGAGATCGTATCGGATAGCAACTTACGCGAGCTCGTTTGGCTCACACTCGGAACTAAGTTATGGTAATGAATTAACGGTTAACGTAATTTTCGCATCAATGCCAGTCCTGTAAGTAACAGCTGACTTAATAATAAAGATCGGATAACTTAATATTAAAAATAGTCTTACGACCGTAGGAATTCTTTTAGCTTTCATAAATCACGCAGTAGAATAGGTGAATATGTATATATCCCTATTATCGATCTTTTTTGCTCGTATTTTACTGTATCAATTTTATCCATATAGAAAGCAATATTTCTTTATAAAGAAACTTTCTTCAAGTCACATAAAATTTATGGATTTAAATGGGATATTACATAAGGACGAATTTATTCATGCTGTGTTTGCCAAGACTTTCAAAATTAAAACTGTAGCCCTGCCAAGAAATACGTATCTATGAATCTTAATTAATTTTAATTTTGACAAATGTGTACGTGTAATTCTTTTTCAGATAAATTTATTAACGAATTTATCATAGTAGTCAAACAAAATACTAATAATAAAATCCATTTTCAACTCACTGTAAAGTAATAGCAGCACATGTAACTAGGTACAGCTCGCTTTGGATCAATACTTGGAATATTTCTTTGCTCGAGTGGCCGAATATTTACAGGTTTCGTCGATCAATATCGTCATAAGAAAATAATACTAACATTGTATCATGGTAAAAGTTATATAAATAAATAAAAAATTTTTATTAAACTTTTATCAACTTATGTAAGAAAAAATGGAGCAGGAAAGTAATAACACAAATGAACATATTAATATAATATAATCATAGTACATCATTTAGTACAATTACTAATACGCATTTAAGTTTTATAGCTAATGCAAATGATGTCTTTTTGCTAAAAGCGTATAAATAGTGCGTATGCTGATGACAGAAAAGTTATCTTGAAGCTGAAAGATAACATCTATATTACTCCATTTAAAAAATATAAGACAAGTATAAAAAAATATACGCGCGATTCTTTTCAATAGCACCAAATCTCGACATACTCGTCAAGTAGATATTTTTTTGAACAAATTAATTTAAAATTGTTTAAATTTCTCTTTAAAAGTACATTTATACGTAAGTGTATATCAAGATGTATATATTGCGACAAAACACATATAGATTCTTTCATAAGAATCATTAAACATCAAATTGCGTTCTCTGATGTGAAAGCAGGAGGCCATAAACATTTATATCCAATGAAACATTCGCGCATCGATACTTCAAAACGTATCATAAATGTATGACGATAAGATATGTAGGTATGTATATCTCCCGACAACGCATATCATAACGCGCAAGATATAGCTCTGGTCATAAAGCAATCGAGATAACAAAATCAACATGCTAACGTCCTAATCATCGCATCTTTTCGTGTACCGATTTTGTTTCAATGAATAATTTCTTAACAGTTTAGAGTGTAGGCGAAGAGAATAGATACTGCAAAATAAAAGTGTAGTCTTTCAAACGTGATATAATCATGAATACATAAAATGATTAATCTATCTCAAATTTAAATATAAGTTTAAAATAATTATGCTAATTATGAAATATATGGCACATACGGAAATGTTCTTATATCTTGATCACATATTCTATGGGTAACCGATATAAAGAACAATCTTTGCATTCATCATTGCGAGAGAATTGCATGAAAAAATATTCTAATAGTAATTTCACTTTAAGATTTTGGCATCGACACCAGCAACCATTAATTACAAGTACATAGGTTTTCCTATGCAGCTTTTCTGTTAGACTAAAAAATGTGTATAAATATTTTTAATTAAAATAATGTTGTTTGTTATCAACCTTTTACCAATTAAATTACATGTTAATTATTAAAAGAGAACATCAGTCTTTATGATGTCTTTAAAATGTCTATGAGAAATCTTAGAAAATATAAACTGTGTGCCCGCGCCGAAATAAGAACAAATTAATTCAGATTTTATTTTCACAGTAGTTATCTTAAGAAATGCGATATGAATGTATGATAAGATGACTCGTATATAAACTACTGCCCGTTATTGTTCTTTAAACACTCGAGAATCTCATGCAGAAGTGCACGTATGTATTACGATGCATGTACCACCTGTTTGCTCGCGCCTATATTCCGACTATGTGCGCAATCCGAATCCCCGCTTTGTTATTTTGTCATGGTAATTACCTATTACAATTGTCATGCAAATATTTCATGTATTTCCTTTACTAAATATCAAAACATGTATATTACTTTAACGCGATTGGTATATAGGTTCACACGGACATTTTCTATATTTATCAGTTTAAAATTCGAAATTGAATTTGCATTAAATCCGAATTTACACACACACACACACACACACACACACACACGCGCGCGCGCACGGAATCGCACGCACACTTCTATTACATAATATCAATTATAAATTATTATATATAAATTTTTATAATTTATTCATCAATTTATTTTAATAATAAGTATAAGCTATATTTAGGCTGGAATCAGACTATGTATGAAAGATTAAGATTGAAGATTGAAAGATTTGACCAATTTTATTTTAACCAATCAAAATAATGGGAGCTAAAATTCCTTTGTCCTCATTGATCGAATTTCAATTTTCAATCTTCAATCTCAATTTTCAATACGTAATCTGAACTTTATATAGCCTAATACAATCATATTAGAATAAATAAAATGTGTCTAATTTTGATTAGTCATTAAAACTTGAAACTATAATATGTTCAATTGAATTCAATACTTTGATAAATATCAAATACAAATGACGATAATATCTACTCTTTTCATTAATTTTTTTATATTGATTCTAAAAAAATTAATTTTTTTTTCAATAAGAATCTTATTTTAATTTTTTTTTGTATAAATTAATAAAAACATGTTTTCAATGTATTTTTTTTCCACAAGATCATGCCGTTAGAAACTTTCATAAATAATTATAACAATTGCAATAGCAACATTAGCTTAAAGCCGTCCAATAGCTAATAGTCCGGGAGATAATGACACAAAAATGATCTTCATTTGTCACCGCTTGAAACCGTTATTAATTTGTCATTTATTAAGTAAATATGAAGAAAACGCAAGTAAAATTGGTGACGTGTGATAGAAGTTGTAAAAAATTTTTTGCTTTTTTCCTAATATAAGGTGTAGTAAAAAGAAATCTATTATTTTTGCATTAAATTGAAGGCTTTATTTAGCATAGTTAGAATGATCCGATTTAGGTCAAATATGCACCGTTTTGTTCGATAACTTGTTGCCATTTTGAAGATAATTTCATTATGCCTCTCTCATAGAAACCCTCGTCCCTATTGGCAAAAAACTGGGACAGTCGATTTTCACAAGCTTCTCTTGAGGCGAATTTTTCACCATAGCAAAATCATTCGCCATAAATAGGAACAGGTGGTAATCACTTGGTGCCAGGTCCGGACTATATATAAGGTGGATGCATAAGAACCTCCCAACCAAGCTCCCGGAGCTTCTGGCGAGTCACTATCGATGTGTGTGGCCTGGCGTTGTCTTGATGGAACACAATTCCTCTCCTATTGGCCAAAGCTGGCCGCTTCTGGGCGATTGCTTCTTTCAGACGGTCCAATTGTTGACAGTACAGGTCCGAATTAAGAGTTTGGCCGTAGGGGAGCAGCTCATAGTAGATGATTCCCTGCCAATCCCACCAAACACACAGCAAAACCTTCCTGATCGTCAATCCTGGCTTGGCCACCGTTTGCGCCGGCTCATCGCGATTCGACCACGACCGTTTTCGCTTGACGTTGTCGTAAGTGACCCACTTTTCATCACCAGTAACCATTCGCTTCAGAAATGGGTCGATTTTGTTGCGATTCAGCAGCGATTCGCAGATGGAAATTCGGTCCATGAGGTTTTTTTGCGTTAACTCGTGTGGCACCCATACATCGAGCTTCTTTTTGTATCCAGCCTTATTTAAATGGTTCCAAACGGTTTTTTGTGCAATGTTTAGCTCCTGGGCAATCGAAACAGTGCTTACATGACGGTCGGACTCGACGATTTCCATTATTTTATCGACATTTTCGACAATTGGCCTTCCAGAGCGTGGTGCATCTTTGACATCAAAATTACCGGAACGGAATCGACGAAACCAAAATTGCGCGATATTGACTGTTACAGTATCAGGACCATAAACACTATTCACATTTTCAGCCGCCTGGCTTGCGTTTTCGCCTTTATCGAAGAAAAACTGTAAAATATGGCGTATTTTCTCTTTGTTGGTGTCCATCTTTGACACGCGCTCAAACAATACTGACTCAAGCAATCACAAAACTGTCTGAGAAGTTTTTTTAGTACGAAATCTCATCTTTCTAACGCCATTTGGCGTAACCTGATCGCACTTATACAACGCGAGATTACTAAAGCCATCTATTGGAAAAATAATAGATTTCTTTTTACTACACCTTATATATTTCTTGCTAGTTTGTTTCTAGAGACAGTTTACGTCAAAAAAACTAATCGGAAGGCAGATGTCATACCGTTTCTGTGGGTCGAAAGGGCCGTCAAATTAAGCTAAAGTGGTAAATTTTTTAGTTAAAAAAATGATTCGTTACTGGTTGTTTTTTTTTGTACACTACCTATTTTCATTACGAAACATACACAATACATATGCCATACCGTTTGAGTGGGCCTGCATCGTGTCGAATTTTAAACTAAAATGTCATGCTTTTTTACCATATTGACTTCGTTTTTTGATCACAAAAAACAAATCATGTTGTTTTAGTCATACATGTTGGTAACAAATCATGATGTTTTAGTTTAAAATTCGACACGACGAGCACAGCTACTCCTTGGGCCCATTCAAACGGTATGGCATGTGTATTTGTGTTTGTTTCGTAATAAATAGGTAACGTACAAAAAAACAGCCGATAACGAATCATATTTTTTAATTAAAAAATTTATCACTTTAGCTCAGTTTGGCAGCCTTTTTGACCTACAGAAACGATATGGAACCTACTTTCCGATTGGTTTTTTTGACGTAAACTATCACTAGAAACAAGCACTAGCAAGTAACATATACAGGAAAAAAGCAAAAAATTTTTTATAATTTTAATCACACGTCATCAATTTTAAAACCGTGGGAAGTCTGCCATACTTGTGTTTCCTTCACGTTTACCTAATAAATGACAAATTAATGACGGTTTCAAGCGGTAACAAATGAAGACGATTTTTGTGTTATCATCTCTCGGACTATAAACCAGTGCTGAATGAACTATTCAGCAGAAAAAAATCGCTCACTGAGCAAAAAAAAGGATTAATCTATGATTAATATGTTTTTTTTGCTGAACGCAGCCAATTAAAAACTAAGCCATATATAGCGATACAATATCCACTTGATATGTGTAATTAGTTATCTGAATATGGGTCAATATTTAGAGAATGTGCGCCATCATTGAAAAAGACAGTGAGGAAGAAATAATTATCGAGATAACTGTTACAATCATTTTTTTTATACGCAGTTTTTACATAATAAAAAAGCAACAAAAAAGAAAATGGCAAATGTTACGTTATATTATATTATGATATTATATTAGAAAAAATACGTTATTCTATACTGCAATTTACATAACTGTCAAACTGTGCGCATTTGGCCTAAGTAGGTCAATACTGATCTCCTTTCATATATTAAAAAGAATCTTCACAGCGAATGTCATCCAACCTCAACATTAGCAATGTGTGATTCTAATTAGCCATATGAAATTTATAATATCACATAACATAATACGGTCAAAATGTCACATTGGCCAGTGTTGATGCACATTGACCATGTTGTCTGGAGCTAGTTTAAGATTAGACCATTAATTGTGCAACTACTGACTAAGAATAGTTCGTAGTTGCGAAAGTATGAGAACAGTAAGATATCAGATTATAAAGACGTTCGAGTTGTCAGATTCATCGACGTGTATCCATTGCAACTACGCTAAAGCTAAAGCAGATATCCGTTTCAAATTATTATATAGCCTATTCTGATCGTAAATTTAGGAAAAATAGCTGTTGACTTCGTCACGTCGAATGCCGCAACATGCAATCGGCACGTTCGTAAGACGAACAAAGTTGGGTGCGTGCAGTCTGAAATCTGAGTCGGGATTTAGAAGTTGCTAGTTGTAGGACCGATAGTAAATCATACTTCCTGCGACAAATGGCGAAGAAACATGTCAGACGTTCAAATTGAGAAAATTGTTTTTTTTTTACATGTAAAACATAACTATTCTTTTGTATGTAATTTCATTATTACCGTTTGCTAGCATATTCATTTCGTAGCACATAATTTACGTAACTCATCGAATTTCGAATAACTTGTAAAATCTTATAAAATCTCTTAAAATATATTTTATTGCAGAAAAATTAAAACTTAAAAAAATTTAAATAGAAATTTTAATTTTGTTTTTGAGCGAAACTAAAGTTCATGTTTAGAGCCAAGTTTTTAATAAAATCATCATTTCGTATGTGAAAGGTGCCAAAAATATAAATGGAGCGTGTGAAAAAAATTATACAATATTCCTTTCTTTTTCTGAAATAAAACCACATTACGCAAATAAAGTGTCGTCTACATGAGATTTTAAGGCGTACAACTTAAGTCTTTACACTTTAAGTCTTAAACCGTAAGAAATTGATTAATCATAGTTGATTATTCTCCTCTCATATTCGAGTTTATTGAAAAAGTAAGCGATCCATATCAATGCACGTACATTGGTGAGATCATGACTGGCATTCGGCCAGAATCACTGTTAATTTTTCCGCAGATCAATTGCTTCCCTTAAATATATCCAAGCTTCCTAATCACACAATCTTTACAAAAGAGATCAAAATTTTACAGCCTGTAAAATTTTGATCTCTGAAATTGACAGAAAGTGAACACATTTTCGAAATGTAAAATAATTTCAGTAAAAATATTAATATTATTTTTTTAATTCTAATGTAAATAATTTATATTGAGTATTTGAATAAATTTCCGCCGTTTTTTTTGTAAAATTTTGCTTTTAAACATTTGCTAATAGTTGATTAATCAACATTTAATGCCTATAACAATTCTTTCAGTAGACATGGATCTTCATCAAGTAATGCTTCTACTTGTTCATTTTTTAATTTTTCGGTGCAAATTCACATTCTTTATTTTTTATCGAAATCATCACTTCTAAAGTTGAAATCATTCTTTCGGATGGAGCTGCTCCCCATACACCTCCGCAAATGATAACTTTCAGCTGTACTTTTTTTAACAATAAACAATGCAAAACTTCCCGCAAATGCTGTTTGGCAAAAAAGACATTTTCAATGAAAAAATGTCATTTATAGGTCCATCAAATGTCTAAATATAAAAGCTTGTGTATAGTACACACACACTCTCTCTCTCTCTCTCTCTCTCTCTCTCTCTCTCTCAAATACAACAGTTGCCAATGGAATTCTATGTATTCGTGAGGACGTCTCTTAGAAAACGGAAACTTATTCAAACATCTATAATAATTAGCGAAATGGCAATAGAAAAGTAATAGCAATTGTATAACACATAATCAATTATATAATGTATAATCGGTCAAAGCTAGGATCAGAATTACATAGTGATGTACGTATCTTCCGGATAAAAGATACAGTAGTATGATAGTAAGAATACTATATAAAGTTCTATACGAAAAGAATGATTTTGTTAAAAAATCTAAAATTTTGCTGGATACAGATCTGAAAATAATTTTTTTGGATCATCAAAATAATTTTGTTGAAAACTCAAACTGGTTGGTAGAATATTAAAATTTTTTACAAGATTACTCATAATTTTTGAGTTTCTAATATAATTTTATTTTGATGGTCCAACAAAATTATTATTTTTAGATCTGAATCCAACAATATTTTAGCAAAATCACTCTTTCTGTGCATCTATTCAATGTAGTAATTAAAAAAGAATTTTATATGGGCGAATTAAAACGGTCAATCTAAAGCGGCGTATACAATGAGATTATAAGGAATAAAACTTAAACGTTAAGCCTTGAACTACAAAAAATTCACCGATCAAATCCACAGTCGAATGTAATGAGAATAATCAACTATAATTAGTCAATTTCTTATGATTTAAAACTTAAAGTTTAAAGTTCCATTATAGACGCCGCTTTATACAACACGGTCTTCGCTCGCGATCCTTACATAAATTTACACTTCTTGTATGTACAATATATCTAATTTTCCATAAGAGGTAGACGTATTGCATCCAAGAAAACATAATGTAACGCGTGAACAAACGACATTGTAACGTCATTTTCATTGATCGTGGCCACGAGCAACATCGAGCAACTTGTCGTTCTCGGAACGTTACAAAAATAAGTCATTTAATTTACGAGAAAAATTCAGCTTCATCATACAAATCCATTTTTATAAAATACAAATTCAAGGGAAGTATTGGGTTAGGGAAAAAGTCCCTTTACAAGTTAGTAAAAAAACTTTTTTAGCAACTTATATATTCTATTTTTAAAAAATTAGTAATTACACCATACACACTTGATAGTGCAACGTTCTAGCTTTAAGAATCTGTATTTTTAATTGTGATATAATGATTTTTAACGGAGTTATGAGCAATAAAGTTAGAATATTCCGTTTTACTTAATCCGCGAGTAACTCAGGAAAATTGTAGGAACATTTCTAAAAAACAATTTTGTAAGAAAAGTTTCAAGCTTTCACAATAGATAGTTGAAAATTTTTCATTTTTTTCAGCTCGTAGTTTTCTACATGTAAAAATGATAAAAGTCACATAAATTCAAAAAATATTGCAACCATTCGAAAGTAGTGATTTCAAGCTTTAAAACACTTCTTTTAAATTTAAATTTTGATTATTTTTAACGAAGATATTGATGGGAAAAGGTCTTTTTAGCAATTTATAAAAAGACTTCTTTCCTAACTCAATATTAATATTGGAAAATATTTCTAAAACATAGAATATTTGGTAACAGGTGCGTTAAATAAATAGAACGAAATATTCTTCGTTGAAAACTGAAATGACCTTCCCACATAATTCAGAGCAACACAATTCTTTTTCAAACTTTTTAAATTAGATATTTTAATTTCAAACGCCAAAATATAGTTACAAACACTAAGTTCTGTAAATATCTATTTAATTAATTCAATTTACATTAATTAAAAGACACTAATTAATTTCAAAGAACCAAAATGACCTACTAGTATAAAAAAAAAGTATAAAAAAATAAGTAACTAGTATAAAAAAATAAAAAAGAATGAATATTAAGTATATTTTAATAAGAATGATTCAAATTTGCGGATGTAACATAAAGAAAATTAAATTGTAGATACATTTGACAAAGAGATTTATAATTGAGATTCAATAGACTGTCAGTTTTGAAAGCGATAGGCGAGATCACAAATGCTCACCTTGCAGACGACTCTTCATCGTCATATCTTAGCATAGTAAGACTTTCTTTTAGCGTGTTCGCTCTTCGAGACCATCGGAAGAAACTGATCCTTCGCACTCTTCTTCTCGCACACCTACCCACACGGTAGACAGGTAGACAGTCGGTGCAAACCGAATCTCAATCAATCTATGACTTTCTTCGATCACTGCTCTTGTCTACGTCATCATCACGACGGCATGATGGAATTTCCCTGCGGAAATTTTCCGCTCGCGGTTTAACGTTCTCGACAGTCGTTCGTGCCGACTTGCCTTCGGCTCATATCATTTTCTTCTCAATATGCAAGTTATTTATCGATGCTCCGCGTGTGTTCTGGCGTGTATCCGACATGCGCTCAACGATCGATTAAAACCTTCCGGCAGAGTCAAGATTGTAGAAAGATCTTCGATTGAGTGATCAACGTTGAGAAGGATGAGGAACTGCGTTTTGCATTATGAGAAGAGAGATCGTTGTTGAGTTCGTTTTCCACACGACGAAAGGAACGAGACGAGGAAAACTACACCAATTATCGTTGTAAAAGGTTGACTGATCACGCCACTCAAAAAAGCTTACGACTCGTGCACGTTGTTGCACGTCGCGATCGCTCGATTAGAAAAGCTCCGCAAGCTTTGAGAGCCGGTCAATCGAGGGACCCGCGGTCAGGGTTCTCCTCGTTTCTCCTCTATCATCCCAAATATAAATCCTCAGTAGCAGTGCAACAGCAGCATGTTCCTCGATATTTGCAGCATGAGTCCCAGCAGGATTTATTAAATGTTTCGCGAATTTTCACGTCCGATCCGTCCATTCGTTCGTTCGTTCGTTCGTTCGTTCGTTCGTTCGTTCGTTCGTCAAGAAATTTATTGAATGATTTACAAAAATCTCGATCGTTTCTCGGTCAAAATTGATAGCGACGATCCTTGCGGACAAAAGAGGCACTTCTTATCGTTCGTCACTGCTTCTCGCATCCGGTCACGTACGTTAGGCGCGGCGAGTGTCGATCGCATGTCACGACGACTCGTGCCGAGAGTGGCAGAGTGACTCGCTCTTCGCCATGCACGCGATATACCAGACAAACCGTTCGAAGGCGCGCGCTCTGCTCGACTGACGCGAACGCGACGCGGGCCGATTGAGAAGGCGGCCGAACAAGGCCGGAGTCGCAGCACCGCGCTCCTAACATCGGTCTTTATGACGCGGACGCTAGAAATTCTAGAAACCGGTGTGATTTCGCAACAAAACAATTATCCATTATCTAATTAATATCTATTAATGAAACGATTAAAGGCAATTTATTTAATATGCTGAAAGAAGTTTTTAGTATTTGTGTTTAATAATTAATAGCTATTACTACTATAATTAACATATATTATAATTCTATTAAAAAATTATTGCAATTATCATAATTTAATTAATTATAATTTATAGTTAAGTCATTTTCGGTACTAATTTTCTTTGATATAATTCGATATAATAAATATAATTTTATAACTATCATTTACAAATATTATCACATTCCATTCGTTCTTCTGCCTCCTTGCTTTCTTTTCATCCCGCCGCTGCCAAATTCACATCGACGAACAATCAATAACTCAATTTCTATCAAAACTTTGTTTGCGAATTTCCAATCATTATTATTAATTAAAGCGATTGTAACATCACGGTATTCTCTGTAATGGTGCCTACTAAACTCTTGTCATTTATATAATTTAATTAAATGATATCAACTACTGTTTTTTATCTCATGCTTTAGCATTCAGAATTATTCAAACTATTACGTTCATTTACTTTCATATTTTGTAATATTTTGTATGCTACTGTGTTCTGAGAAGGAGGGGGGGAGGGGAGCGTAGTAGCAGCAGTTTGCTGATGCCTCACCATTTGTGTACCTAATGTATCACACAAAACGTAATTCCTGTATTGCGCAATAAATAAATTGAAATTGAAATTGAAAATTATTATTAATAACACGGGTAGTAATAATTATAATTATAATACTATCTAAATGTAAAACTTTTCTCTCTTTCTCAGTGCACTATAATTATACATTAAATAATCGGTTATCCTATAGTGTATACACGATTGAAAAATAAGAGGCAATTATCCATTTAAAATACAAAAAATTAGACAACTCCTCTATTAATATGATTCGTATTCGGTATGACGATATTTTGAATAGATTTAAATTACATGGAAACAAATTAAAATTTCATCTCTTTTTTTTGCAGCAAGATTACACCTTTCATCTTTTATCACAGGAACCGACAGTACCAAGAAATAATGATACCTTTGACGAAGAATTATCTCAAAATCAGATTGACGAAACAATTAAATATTATAAGCGGTATAATATGATTTTAAGAAATATGATAAACTATATAAAACATATAAAGAGTTACATAATTATAATTCTCTGAATCAGATGTAGCATGTTTTCCACGTAAGAAAATATTGTTGTCAAAAAAATAAATGTATTATTTCATTAACTGTGAATGGAACATTTAAAAATATTAAGCACTAATTGATAAGAAATAAACTTACTGATACACATCTCAGATACAATCAAAGCTATTTAGACCATTGAAAATACTGAAATATCATTCCTAGCATGCCAATGACATAATTAACATTTTAGAAATGCCAATCCGCGACATTTTGTTCAGCATTGTTCTAAATATTAAGACATGTCAATATTAAAACAGTATACATCACTATTTTAAATCTACATCCTTTAATCTCACGGGTGCTATAATGCACCCGTAAGATTTAAAGAATAATGCAACCCGCTAAAGCTATGTAACGGACACCAGAATTCAATCTCGCTAAGGATTGTTAAAAATTAAGAAAAAGAGCAAAAGAAGAAATTTCATATACAAACTTTAAAAAAAAAACGATCAATTTAATCAGCACCTTTGCAATTTATCGTATGCATTCTTTTTCCACACATACACACACGCACGCACGCACGCACGCACGCACGCACGCACGCACGCACGAAAAAATTTTATTAAAACATCTAAAAATTTAGTTAGGTAGAGATTTAGAAATAAATTTTGTTGGACTGTAAAAATAATAATATAAAACGTTTAAACTGAGAATGTTAAAATTTTTATTAATTATTATATTTACTATAGGGGACTATCCTCCAATGATCTTGACCTTGTCAAGGTCATGACTCCGAGTGATCTTGGACAAATTTTAGCCGTCATTCGTTGTTCCTTAAAAAGTTATTAACGGAAGAAGTTTATCAATAAAACCTAACTTTTAAACACTACTGCGCTCCGATGAAATAAATTCCCTGTTTTAACAGCGCAAAATATTTTCTTATATAATTTTTTATATAATTTTTGTGTCTTTAGAACAGAGAAATTTGTCCGAATTTCTACGCTTATATGGAATCTTTAGCCATTACGTTAAAAAAAACCATCTAATTGTTCATGTGTATCAAACGCTTTTTTGAACATGAATTCTGCAAGGTAATGGACGAAATGGGATTATTTACGATAATATCGAGATATAATTCCGCAAATATTTCTCCACAGACATTTGATATTTTAAGTATGAACGCCTGTGTCTAGATCAACAAAATGTTGTGAATGATTCACTGTTTTATGTTGATATATTGGGTCGATTTGGCCGTATGCTTTCCAACAAGCGGTATGAATTATTGATCCAGGAGCGTATTTCCGGATGAGCAGTAATATTTGTACGTCACGGGGTTCAATTGGCATGGCAAATATTTTTTTTGTGTTGTGTGTTATTCCGCCGAAAAACTATTGTTCTTTAATGAGTCGTTCGCAATGATTGTCGATGTCCAAATTTTGCCTTATCGATTTCGACAATAATTCCTTCTCCGTCAATTTGACTTTGGTTGTTTGTTAACCATTGATTCATAAGCTGAGAAGTCAGATTGTTGTAATTGAATATTTATTAAAGTAGAAAATTTTTAAATAAAGTATACAAGTTTTCTGTTTTATACTAATATTTTACTTCAAAAATACAAATTTCCTGCTTTACAAATAATTGACATTGTTCTCCATTTATGTAGGTTTACAAAATTATTAAATTACATGAATTACCTCTTTGCAAAAGTTAGTTCAGTCAACTGATGTGTGATGATGTATTGGTTCTTTTTCTAGGAATGTCTGCTTTACAAACAAATTCTTTACTTTAAAATCACATTTTTGATAAACTTTTTTTGGTAACAACTTTTTAACAAACAACGAGCGACGGCTAAAATTTATTCAAGGTCACTTGGGAGCATGACCTTGACAACACATATCAAGGTCAAGGTTATTAGAGAATAGTCCTCTATATTAAATAATTACCAAATATTTTACAGCATTGCTCATCATGTTCAATTATGTTTCTTACATAATTGAACATTGTTTCTTACATTATTATTCAATACAATTTATTTTCAGATCTATATCTACTTAAATTTTTAGATACTTTAGTATTGTATATTAGTTCTTTCGTGTATGTGTGAGCGGATAGCATATTAATTTCTGTAATTGGGAACTAGATAAGTACTGGGCGTACGTGACATTGAGTTCGTCCTGCTCTTTTGCGAGTCGATACCTATTAAGTTCCTCTGAAAATGTCCACAGTTATATTATTCAACCAGCTGATATAATATTTATGAATAATCGGTAGAGATAGAGTAATTGAAAGTCGCGTGATGAAAGAACTAAAGAAAATCTCCACAATACCAAGGGTTTCTCAGTCACATACGATCGGATGTATACGTATTTCGGGTATTATCAGGAAAGATGCGTTAAGTACAACAAAGATGATACATTATCGCCGAGACAGTTTTATTTGTCTGACAGAATGAAGCCGTGTCGTCAGTCTTAAGACTCGCAATCAAATATGTTCTTTCCAAAATGTGATTTATACACGATATATTTAAAAATAGGTGAAAATAAGCGATCTATCTACAAAGAAAAGCATTCAAAATAGCCTGATG
Organism: Trachymyrmex septentrionalis; assembly: GCF_001594115.1. Classification (NCBI taxonomy): domain Eukaryota; kingdom Metazoa; phylum Arthropoda; class Insecta; order Hymenoptera; family Formicidae; genus Trachymyrmex; species Trachymyrmex septentrionalis. Next base: position 109,425 of record NW_017305832.1, on the reverse strand, counting down.
TAAGCATATTGCACATCATCGGTTCTATTAATAATAAGCGGAAATTTCCATTTTGTGAAAATTTCGACTTTATTGATCTTCTGACAGTCCTTTACATTTACAATGTGCAATAATTAGTTACGTCTGTAAAGATGGAATCGTGTTCACCATTAAAAAAAATTCGCCCATATACTATAATTAAAAGTGCTAATTTATTGCTAATTTATTGCTCTAATTTAGCAAATTTGACAAAACAAGAAAAATTATCTGAACTTTTTGCTCTTTTCCATTCGCAGAAAATTAATTTCAAATGTGGAGGTGTTAACTTGATGTTACGCTAGCCCCTCCACTTCCGTAAAACACATATAGTATACTATAAATAAAAAAATACATATACCAAAATTTTTTGCTACTTTTTTGCTTTAAGATATTGCAAAAAAAAACGAGAATTTTGAATAATTATACTCATACCAATACCGATCATCACGTGCGCTAGCACTGCCACACTTCTGGTGAAATTTTTTAATTTAAATAACGAGCAATAAATTCAGAATCGACATATTTTTAGAGTAATTAATTCTAAAAACATTTTAAGACCAAAAGTAACCCAGTAATTAATTGCTTTAATGTACTTTATTCGTATACGTCACGTATGAAACTAAAGAATATTTAATTGCTATCTTGTTCTTAATATTAAAATAATTATATTATTTACTGCTTTTAGAATATTCTGGTCCCAATTTTATGGTTCACTGTTTAAATTAACGAAATTTATTAAAAATGTAGCACCAGCAATGTTACTGTCACGTACAATTTATTTAAATATAGTCTTAAATCTTATTTCTTAATTAAATCTTATATTTTATTTAATAATGGTCTTAAAATGTTTCAAGAAATTAATTGCTCTAAGAATATTCCCATTCTAAATTTATTGCTTAGTGTTTAAATAAAAAAATTCAACCAATAGTGATGGTGCTAATTCACGTACAAAGTTATATAAGTTAATAAAAGAGTTCAAGCTAATAATTCTAATTAATAAAACAAAGAACATGTGCCACAACGTAAGTTCTTGATAGCAAGATAATATTTTATTCTGTTTGTATATAATTCAAACAATAATAAGAACACATTTAGAATATAAAGGAAGAGTGATAATCGGGCTTGGATAGAATCCTGTTTCTTTCACATCCAAACTATTACGTTGATGAAAATCGAACTCATGATTAATATTTTACTTAGGAACTGTTATCCCCTTGATTTAATTTTTTCAACTATAAATAATGGAATAAAGACATTATCAAGAAGCGATAACCAATATGAGAATGAAAGTTGTAATAATTAAAATAAAAAAAATTCTAATAAAATAATTCCATATTTAAATAAAATATCAGATAAATTTAAAACTATCATTTAAAAAATGGTTTCAATTCAGCTTATAAGTCAATGAATTGTCTGGATTGGTTTATAAAAACAGGGAAAGATAAATTGGATAAGTTGGAACAAAATGAAGTTATTTATAAAATAATAGGTTATTTTGATGCTTCTTATATGGAATAACAAAGAGAAAACTGAAAATGAAAATAAAAAAGGATATGTCAGATATAAAAAACCTGACTCTTTGTGTCTGTAGCGTCGCAACACAGATTAAATTACGGACACGAAATGAATTGAAATAATATTCAGAGATTTGATTAGGAAACATTATTTTATAAAAGAATTATTTCAGAGATGATTTTCATCAAGAAGCAATCTGATGGCACTAACAAGCAGAGCGACACATAGAAATTACCGGATGTATTGTATATTTATTACCTGTACTGAATATTTCTGTCCCTACTTAATATCATTTTTATCTTTTCCTAATTTTCCTTTTTCTAATTCAAATATATGTGATACCTGGCGATGAATATTCATAGACAATTTATGATCTCAGTACTACACATAATTTCATTCTCGGTTCATAATCTGGCTGTTAATGTAAAAGAACACAAGTAGAGACACGGAATTTTTATTTGTGCTAGTGAATTTCTAATAAGAATTTAATGTAATAGAATCTGGAAATTTTGTATCTCGTAAGAATTACATCAGTGAAAAAATAATACGTTTGAAGATTTAAGAATTAAGAAGAAATACAAATTTTTGCCAAATTTACCGAATCATAAAAAAATTTTATTATTAACAAGTGTTCTGCGTTATAATCTTTTTGATTCATTTTTAATTCGATTTTGTAATTAATTGACTGTTAATATTCTGATTTTGCGAAGTAATTTATAAATAATTATTCGAATTATTATTCAAAATTTATATTTGTGGTTTTTCGAGAGGTTTTGATCAACGAACGGTTATAGTGTACAAAAATTACCCTTGATACGAATTACCTCGGGATTATCTTTAAATTACCTCGGATTACTTAAGATTGCCTAATACCATCTCAAATTATTTCAGATTATCAAGTACCACCTCATATTTACCTATCCAAAATTACCTTAGAGTATTTAAAATTACGTATATTCATATTTTCTGAGATTACCAAAGATTTTTCCAAATTTACTTTGCTCATCTAAGGCCGGTATTCATAGTCGGATCTTATATTCAAGACCGTCTTAAATACAATCTTAAGAAGTTACGAACCAATCAGAGGAGTATATTAGCGTCTTGAAACGTTATTTAAGACAATCTTAAAATAAGAACGGACTATGAATATCGCCCTATGATTATCTTTTGCAAATATATAAAATATTATTTCTTCCACTCAATATTTTTATAGATCACTATAATAAGTACCTTCAAGAATATCGATTTTAGATTTTCATTCCTTAAGAAAAAAAAAAACACAATTTTATAAAACAATTATTTATTGCATACACAAAAATATAAAAATTTTAAACAGAATATGTATTATATGTATATGTAGATAGTAACAAGTTCGACTATTCGTTTAAGATTTTTTAATACTAACAAAATAATAATTGAATATAAATTAATAGAAATTTTATAAAATAAAAAATATGAAAAAAACACCAATAGCACACTTTGTTAAACAACACCATAACTTAGTATTAAATTACAGACTCTTTGTTAAACGATATCACAACTGAGTATTAAATTAAAAACTTTGCGATTAATCAAGTTAAGTATAAAAAGGTATCTGAAAATGCTAAAGATTTGAATTATTCAGATTTATCAAAAATTATCTTGGATTATTCAAAATTTCGTTTGCCGCTGAATTACCTAGTCCTTGTATAAAAACTATCTTAGTGACCAATCCCCCTCCTCCCTCCAGTTGTTTCTGTATACTTGAAAAAGGCTTGATCAAGGCCAAAACATTTATAATTATTATTGCTTGAATTATATGCCAACAGAATAAAATATTACCTCGTTATCATACAAAAAAATGCAAGAGACCGATTTTAAAAATCTTAAATTGTTCTATGGATGGATTATTTTTAATTTATCATTTTTATATAAATAAATCATTTTCCATTTGTATATAATTTTTGTCATAACATTTTTTATCATCAATTCACCAATTACAATATTTTGTAAAAATATTATCATATTCTTATTTCAATTATGAAGTAACCTGAAGTAGCCCTGAAAATTTCAAAATAGAACTCGAATGAACTGTATAGTTACAAAATTTATTTTGAAATTTTCAGAGTTACTTCAGAGTTATTATAATTGGAATATGATATTTTTACAAAATTTTTTAATGAGTTGATGAAAAATATTGATAAAAATTATAAACAAATAGAAAATGACTTATTTGTATGGAAATAATACAATTAAGAATAATCCATCCATAGAATAATTTAAGATCTTTAGAATCGGATTTTTAATCTTGGAAAATCTTGCATTTTTTTGCACGACTAATGGTTTGGACGATTTAATAATTTAAATGTTCGCATAAACAATATTTTTTATGAATTTCTGCAACTTACAAGCGTCAATAACTTCACAAAAAAAATATCACATTTTTCTCGCAAAACACGTCATATTATCTATAGAATGTTAGCAAATTAAAGAAAAAAATAAAATGATGTTTCAAAAGTGCAGTTTGACGTAGAATGCTTCATAGATTGTAAGTATTATATATACTAATAAAGTTATTTTAAGGAAAAAACATGTAAAATATTAATTTTAATGATACAAATTAGTACAAATTTAGTTGTGTTAATTTTTGCCCTTGTGTGTTTTTTTTTAATTGCTTACATATGGTCCTGTCAGCTTAAATATTAAACTAGCAACATCACTGTTTTCTTGGAAATTACATACAGGGTGCGGCAGAGAAACTTACTTTTTTTAAAAACGCGCCAAACGGCAAGGGGTGAAGGTAGGAAGCTGGGAGGGGGTGCGTCCGAAAGGATAGGTCCTCAATTTTTGTTCCCCCCACAGCCAGTCTCGATCATGCTTTGGACAAGAGAGCATCGCGCGTTTGCCGTCGAGGCATACTTTGGTAATCGCCGCTCCATTGTCGCCACTCAACGTGCCTTTCGAGCGCGCTTCATTATTCCTCCTCGCAGTTCAATCCCCGGCCGGAATTCGATTCTTTCGTGGATTATCGCATTTCACGAGTCTGGCAGCATCGTTAAACGCAGGTTAGGAGCTGTAAGAACGGCCAGGACTCCGGAAAATGTTGAGAGAGTGAGACAGTCATTTTTGCAGTCCCC
>NW_017305832.1:89111-104341 GCF_001594115.1 Trachymyrmex septentrionalis | reverse complement strand
TTTGACTCCATGCGACTTCTTCCTATGGGGTTATTTGAAGTCTATTGTTTACAACGATCGACCAGAGACCCTAGCTCACCTGAAGACAAACATTCGGAACGCCATCGCCGAAATACCGGTGGACATGCTTCAGAGAGTGACGCAAAACTTCAGAAATCGACTCAATCAGTGCATAGACAACGGCGGCCGTCATTTGATAGATGTAATTTTCAAAAGTGCATGAAAAAAAATTTGATGAGGTGATCTGTAAGAGGAAAAAAGAATTATACCGATATCTGCAATAGTTTCGTTTTTATTAACCTTTAAAAAAAGTAAGTTTCTCTGCCGCACCCTGTATAATACAGAATTATTTATGTACAAAAGGTGGTACAAAATAGTACAAATTCAATCTTATTAATTTCTGATATTATTTTTCTTTTTATTTTTTATTTTGAGTTGGTCCTGCCAGCTTAATATTATATTAAACTAATAGCGCCACAATTTTTTTCGAAATAGCACACGGTACAAAATTATCATTAATGGTATGATTGGAAACGAGACCGTTTATATTAAAACTTGAAATAACGAAGCGCCTTACTGATCCGAGTGTTAAGATGTTGAACTACTATATAATATACATTCATTCGAGGCAATATTTTTCGCAATAAGTTTATTACAGTTTTTTAAGATTTGGGAAATTTTGGGGGGATTATTTGTTTCAGATTGATTGTGTGAATCCGATAATCTCATCGGCTCATAATTTATTTCTGAAAATTAATTCAATTTAAATGAATGTATATTATATAGTAGTTCAACATCTTAACACTCGGACCGGTAAGGCGCTTCGTTATTTCAAGTTTTATCATTAATGGTACAATTTAGTACAAAATAAGTACTAAAAATTCCGATAATTCCGATTTGATTCTGCTGATTTGGTCCTGCTAACTTTATAGAGCTCATTCGAGCTCCATCAATGTTTGTTTCACGGTTATAGCAACATGGAGCATTATCATGGAGAAGAATCACCTTTCAACGATTTGATGCAATTAATGGTCATTTGCATAAAATTATCATTCAAACGCTCCAATTGTTATCGATAACATTTGGCAGTGATCGTTCGATTTCATCAGCTCATTTAATATACAACATCCTCCATATACCACAAAATACAGAACATTACTTTGTGACCGTGAATATTTCGCTTTGGAATACTGATTGTCCAACATCAACTCATGATTTTTTGCGTTTCGGATTGTCAAAATAGATCCATCGCCGATCACGATGTCACAAGAAACTTCTTTTTATGCTTTGCAAACAAAGAAATCGAGATGTTTAAATAATTGGCAATGGCATTTTCGGTCAATTCATATGACAGCCATTTCCCTTCTTTCTGAATCTTTTCTATAGCTCGTAAACATTGTGAAATGATTGATTTATTGATTTCGAGTTGTTAAAACAATTCTTGGACTGTTTGAGCAGGATTTTCTTCCAATAGAGCTTGCAGTTGTTCATCTTCGAACTTTTGCGATTGACTTGATCGTTGTTTATCAAGAACATCACAATCACCACTTTTGAATAATCGAAACTAATCTCTACATACTGCTTCGGATGAAGCAGGGTCACCATAAGTTTTTGCAAGCAATCAATGAGTTCCAGCTGCACTTTTTTTCAAATCAAAGTAATGTAGAAATACACATCGAATAAACAACTTATTGCGTTCCATTTTAGAAAAGCACATGTGTAAATAAAGGACGTTTGTCTGTATTTTAGTGAAAAATGTTCACACTTCAAAATGACATAAGTAACAGATGTCTCTGATCACAGCATACGAGTGATGTAGCTAGAACCATCTAGACATGAACAGCAGCTTTCAATGCAATCGCCTAATATTAGTAAGTAATAATTATATTTATAGTTTTAACACAAGAATAAACAAAATTAAGATTCCTTCAATTCATAATACAATAAATATATAATATAAAATCAAAGCTATAGGAATCTGCGATGTACTTCGAGCGCTAACAATCGTTCGATAAAAATAAATATAAAAGATGTTAAGTCAATAATAAAATTAATAATAAAATATCATGTCTTAAAACTAAGAACAAAATGAATAAACGTACGTTTCAGCTAACTTCTAGCCTTCTTCAGCGTTATAAAAATTATCCTAGTGTTGAATGGAATAACGTGACTTCCTCATGCAATTGTCAGGCAGGAAAGAGTTCATCCCAAACCAGTTCGCAAATTGGATAGTCTATAGTAATTAGTTTAATGTGTTAAGTTTATTCGGGATGAAACAAAATCGCAACAATTAATCTGAGAAGCACCGAGATGATAAGGTTATTTAAAATATATCTACATAAACTATAAAAATCTTCCAATGTATGACAAGGTATATAATAAGCGACAGGACCAAAAATATTTTTCACAATAATTCATAATTATTACAGTTTTTTAAGATTTGGAAAATTTGGGGGGATTATTAATATTTCAGATTAATCGCGTTGAAAGTCCGACAACCATATCGGCACGCAATTATCATTTCTGAAATTAATTCATTTAAATGAATATATATAGTAGTTCAACATATCTTAACATCCATCCACGTCTGTTGTTGCCACTAATGTTGATGCTGTGCGTGAAATGATTGAGCGAGGCGTATAACATACCACGAGATTCAGGCATCCTTAGGCATTGACATGAAAGCAATATATACGATTTTGCATGATCACTTGAGCGTACGGAAACTTTGCAGTCGTTGGATCCCACACAATTTGACCGAAGCTCACAAACAGACTCGTGTTAAATGGAGCAAAGAAATGCTCAAGAAATTCAGCCGAGGTCGGTCAAATTTGGTCTACAACATCGTTACTGGGGACGAAACATGGATCTATTCGTATGAGCCCGAAAGTAAACAACAATCCACTGTTTGGGTATTTCAAAATAAACCGGAATCAACAAAAGTTGTTCGTTCACGCAGTGCTGCCAAGCAAATGATTGCTTGTTTCTTCGGTTATACCGGACATGTTACAACCGTGGCTTTAGAGGATTGAAGGACTGTAAATACTGATTGATATACAACAATTTGTTTGCCAGAAGTCATAAATGAATTGCGTAGAACAAACCGTCGCATCATCCTTCATCATGACAATGCCAGCTGTCACAGCACGTCAAACCGTTGATTTTTTATCAAATAATAATGTCGAATTGATGACTCATTATCCGTATTTACTGATTTATCACCTAATAACTTCTTTTTGTTCCCAAACATTAAAAATAAGATGCGTGGTGAGCGATTTGAGTCGCCTGAAGCAGCTGTTGAAACATTTCGTACATTGATATCTGAGGTTACAGCTTTAGAGTGGAAAAAATGCTTCGAAAATTGGTTCGAGCGTATGCAAAAATATATCGATCTTAAAGGCGAATACTTCGAAAAACAATAAAGCCACATTTATCGAATTTTACATGTTTTTTTTCATATTGTTTGCAGAAACTTTTCCAGCAGCTTACGTATAAGACGTACAAATCTAATTTTTGACATATTTATTAATATATTGTACATGTCAATATATGAAAAAAATTTTTACAGCAATATTTTCATTCCAAAATTCCAAGAAATTAGTTGAGAGGCGTTGAAAAAATGAGTTGGCACAATATCTTGAGAACCAATAGCTCGAAATAAAAAAACAAAATTTTTCCTTAAAGTTTGCGTGACTATCGCGTAAACCAGAATTATTGAAAAATATTGAAAATTTGCGAGTTGACAAATGTTTATAGAAAGTGAAGCAAAAAAACGCTTTTTTTCACTCAAAAAAGTTGAATAAAAATTTAATTTTGAATGAAACTGATTTATTTTGGTTTACGCAATAGCTAGTCAATCTGCAACGCCATAAAAATTTTTTTAATCGGTTGGTTAGTTTTTCCGAAATCGTGTCAACCGTCCAAAAAATGTTTCGAGAAAAACGCGTTTAAAGTTTTTTTACAGATTTTTTTTTAAAATAAAATAATTAAACTACCGTTAAATCAGCGATTTCTGGACCACAAAGTAAGCCTTCAACTTCTTCAAACATTTGGCTATAAAAAAAGAATTTTTGGCTGTAGAATCGTTAATTCTTCGAATTTCTTTCTAAAATTTTGGCAGTGTATTCTGAAAATGTTGTACAATCGAAATATACAATAAAAATCGATTTTTAATTAAATTTTACATCAGAATGTATCTTTAATATGATGTAGATTTATAAACCCCTCTGATGATTTTATATCGATATCAGTGTGAATTTAAAATCCATGATGTTAAACCCACATTGGTATTTTTTAGAGTGAATGAATATATAACTGTCCTCAAAAATGATAATTTTATAAAATAATAACTATAAAAATGGAGCTCCTAACCATAACTATTTAACGTATATTTATAGTCACAAAAACTTTTCTTTCAGTTAAAGGACTAGTTATATCAGTTAGAGCTAGTTGTCGATTAGCAAATAATACAGAAGAGTTAGTCAATAAAAATGCGTATTATTAGTCTTATGTTATACAAAGTGAACAACTAAATAAAATGCGTGAAACGAAATATAAAGTTAAATATACGAAAAACTGTGTTCTTATAATAGAATATCGATTCGTTTTTTACTCGCATAAATAGTGTAAGTAACGAAAAATGATAATCAATAAATACACAATTTTTTCATTTGAAAGAGCACGTATCCAAAACAAACATTTAACACAGTATATACAGAATGCTATCTCACAGAATTTTCAGAATTATCAATGCGGATAGATACCATCACCTTGCGTATATAACAGCAGATCAATTGACGAGATATATATACAAAAGTATAGCTAGTAGATCAACTACCTATAGAGCTCTTATGGTCTATTCACACATATGTTCAATATGATGATAGAACGTTATTATATAATATAATATTTATGCCGATTTCTTGCATGTAACAATGTTCGCATTAATTCTCCTTCTAATAATGAAATATGCAACTTTCAGAACGCTTTACGTAGGCAGCTGAAAAAGTTTCTGCAAACAATATGAAAAAAAACATGTAAAATTCGGTAAATGGCTTTATTGTTTTTCGAAGTATTCGCCTTTAAGATCGATACATTTTTGCATACGCTCGAACCAATTTTCGAAGCATTTTTTCCACTCTAAGGCTGTAACCTCAGAAATCAGTGTACGAAATGTTTCAACAGCTGCTTCAGGCGACTCAAATCGCTCACCACGCATCTTATTTTTAATGTTTGGGAACAAAAAGAAGTCATTAGGTGATAAATCAGGTAAATACGGATAATGAGTCATCAATTCGACATTATTATTGGATAAAAAATCAACGATTTGACGTGCTGCGACAGCTGGCATTGTCATGATGAAGGATGATGCGACGATTTCGGTTTGTTCTACGCAATTCATTTATGACTTCTGGCAAACAAATTATTGTATACCAATCAGTATTTACAGTCCTTCGATCCTCTAAAGCCACGGTTGTAACATGTCCGATATAACCGAAGAAACAAGCAATCATTTGCTTGGCAGCACTGCGTGAACGAACAACTTTTGTTGATTCCGGTTCATTTTGAAATACCCAAACAGTGGATTGTTGTTTACTTTCGGGCTCATACGAATAGATCCATGTTTCGTCCCCAGTAACGATGTTGTAGACCAAATTTGACCGACCTCGGCTGAATTTCTTGAGCATTTCTTTGCTCCATTTAACACGAGTCTGTTTGTGAGCTTCGGTCAAATTGTGTAGGATCCAACGACTGCAAAGTTTCCGTACGCTCAAGTGATCATGCAAAATCGTATGTATTGCTTTCATGTCAATGCCTAAGGATGCTTGAATCTCGTGGTATGTTATATACCTCGCTCAATCATTTCACGCACAGCATCAACATTAGTGGCAACAACAGACGTGGATGGACGACCTTCACGGAATTCATCACTAAGAAAGGTACGTCCACGCTGGAATTCGGCAAACCAATTATAAACAGTCCTATTGGATAGTGCTTCATCCCCAAAAATGCCAAATGAAGTCGATCGATGCATTGTTTCGGAGTTAGATTACATTTATAATCATAAAAAATCATTGCCCGAAAATTTTCATGCGAAATTTCCATTTTCTTACAAAATAACTTCTTTTAAAATACTATACAAACAAAACTAGTTGGCTTGGGTACAAACTGTCAATTGAATTATAGGTTAAAAACTAACGTCTAATTTTACGGATATGATAGTAGAACGTTGGCGGTACTGGAAGTACTAGATTGCAGAAACTTTTCCAGCAGCCTACTAACGTACAAGTACTTTAATACCAGTAGCATATATAATTCGGAATATGTATTAAAATCATAGTAATATGATTAATGTGATGTAATATTTTAGTTAATATAATTAAATTATACCAACTAATTATATTTAAACAAAATTAACTAGTGTAACTAAAAATCTTTTAGTATATGTTTGTATTATATATAAACTTACTATAAATGGATGTGTATAAACGAATGGTTTTACTGAAATATGTAAATATTTAACTAAATACAGATCTGAAAATTACAAAAATTTAGCTAGAAACAGGTTTTAAAATAATTTTGTTGATCGTCAAAATAATTATATAGAAATCTAAAGCATGATGAGCAATGATGCAAAAAATTTTGACATTTTATCAGTTTGAGCACACACATTCTACATAATCATCCGACAAAATTATTTTCAGATCTGTATTTAATTAAATATATTTTAGCAAAATCGTTCTTTCCGTGTAATGTTGAAATTACATCCATATGTTATACATGTAATGGATGTCTCGAAAGGTACGTCATTCACTTAGGAAAAGTAAATCAGCAAACGATATGGTTTGCTTTCAAAATTAATGAAATCTACGACTAAAAGCCGTATATTTTCGTCAATAAAAATATTGCATATAAAAATGTATGAAAATGCTATAGTATATGTTATGGTCCAAACTTTTCTAATACTTTCGTATGTAATATTTTTCGAAAATAAGACCCCAACACGTCAAAGATAAAGTAATGATGATTTAACATCGAATCGATGCAGTATAGCAAAAAAATGTATGACGCGAGCAATGGAGGTATGCTCTTAACTCTCACGCATTCATAATACCACGACCTTGCAAAGTAATATCATCTCTACTCTGATATCCTGCGCGAGATAACGCGAGCGATAGTTCAGCTTTACGACGAAAAAATGGCGATTCGCCAGTAAATCATTGCGTAGTAAATAGCACTTCGGCGCGTTATTGGTGGCGAGAAAAAGTGATAATTTACCCTTAATGTACGATTTATAGACAGCGAGTCGATCGTCCGTCGTGACGCCAAGCACGCGAATCCTATAATACAAGCTATAAAGTGAGCCGTCAATGCGTCGCAGGAATATGAATAAATCAATTGTGATTTAATATTCATGAATCATCTGTTCTGAAAATTGCACTTGTTATAGTTTATCCTATAATATTTCCAAAATACATTTTAATTTTCTTAACTATATTATTAATTTTGTTTATTTTTAACATGTGATTAACATTACTAGGTGCGCAACTAAGTTTCCGGGTTTCACACATGGATGGCGCTAACGACACATGTAGTCGACATACATGTCTGAAGTTGTGTTTTTTTATAGCTTGGACATCTGTTAACAATAACCAGTCGTAATACCAACACATATCGCAACGCAAAAATATTTTTTCTAACAACGAAGATGTCGAGTTTTGTGCCAAATAAACAGCATTTGCGGGAAGCTTTACTTTTCTGCTTTAACTTGAAAAAAAATGCAGCTGAAGCACGTCGTTTGCTTGAGGAGGCCTACGGCGAACATGCACCATCGAAAACTACCTGTGAAGATTGGTTTAAACGCTTCAGAAGTGGCGATTTCGACACTGTGGACAAGGAGCGCTCCGGAAGACCAAAAACAATTGAAGACGCCGATCTGCAAACGTTATTGGATGAAGATGATACGCAAACACAAGATCAACTTGCGGAGGCATTAAACATGACTCGCCAAGGTATTTCCAAACGTTTACATGCCATGGGAAAAATTGAAAAGGAAGGAAAATGGGTGCCGCATGAGTTGACTGAAAGACAGATGGAAAATCGAAGAGCCACTTCCGAAATTTTGCTTTTGCGGCATGAAAGGAAGAATTTTCTGCATCGAATTGTTACTGGCGATGAGAAGTGGATATATTTCGAGAATCCCAAACGCAAAAAATCGTGGCTTTCACCTGGCGAAGCATCAACATCGATGGCACGGCCAAATCGCTTCGGAAAGAAGACAATGCTCTGCGTTTGGTGGGACCAGAAAGGAATCGTGTACTATGAGCTGCTAAAAACGGGCGAAACTGTCAATGGGCATCGCTACCGACAACAACTGATCAATTTGAACTATGCATTGCTCGAAAAACGGCCAGAATGGGACACGAGACACGAACGAGTGATATTGCAGCACGACAACGCTTCGTGCCATCGCACTTCCATCGTCCAGGACACCATTAAAACGCTGAAATTGGATCTGCTACTGCACCCGCCGTATTCGCCAGACCTGGCCCCTTCCGATTATCACTTGTTCCGGTCGATAGCGCATGGCTGGGCTACACTTGGCCAATTTCGAAGAAGTGCAAAATTGGTTGGATGAATGGTTTCGGTCCAAAGACGCGTCGTTTTATCATCGCGGTATTCATATATTGCCAGAGAGATGGCAAAAATGTGTAGCTAGCGAGGGACGATACTTTGAATAAACCATTTTTTGTATTTCTCTTGAAATTTTCCATTTTTCATTGATCAAAAAAAACCCGGAAACTTAGTTGCGCACCTAGTAATTATCAATATATTTTATTAAATTAATTCGTATCATTTTCCAAATTATTTGCTTTACAGCAATATTTTCAATAATTATATCACTACGTGTAGGATTTTTAATCTAAACTTAATTTTAATATGCGAAAGTCGTTCGAAAAGTTTTGAGCCTCAACATAAAGATGGCATTATTACAGACTTCTATATATACTACTAGATTGCTAACTTGTTTTAAAATTTTGGCCCCCAATTTTGATGTAACATTATACGCATGCATCGAAAATCGCTCCGCGTAACCGCGTGACATATTATATATCTGCACATGCGCACACATCAGCACACTATTTTAACAGGTTAATCTATTTAACAGTATTAAAACCAAATACTTATTTTCATAATCCAGTTATTGTAAATTATTCTAATTTATAAGAAATTGAATAATATCGCATCTTTTATACACGTTTATTAATATTTAATTGTCTTTCCAATATCTTTACCTTTTTACTTGAACTCTTCCTCTTCCAAAAGAAACAATATTTTTCGCTATGAGATCAAACTACTTTCATAAAGTTATACGTTTAACATGTCAACAGTTGATGCAAAACACAGCTATACTGCATTCCTTTAGGTATATTCGTGACGCATGCACAGAACTACCAACAATTTCGGGGTCCATTTCACATAAGCTTGTTCTAAGGAGTTAGCAGTCTAGTAGTATGTATAAAAGTCTGTGGGCATTACTTGTCAAAACCATTCTGGTAATACATGTTTTGTAAGATATCTGTGAAAATTGTAGCCATTTTGGACGCTCAGTTGTTGCTTGAGTCATTTATATCAGTCGATGTCAGTTTTTCGTTTGATGAAAATCTGTGTCTTCCGAGCCTAACTTTGAGTCTAAGACAAACAAGAAGAAATCGTTGGGGATCAGATCTGGTGAATACGGTGGGTAGTAAATTAATTCAAACCGCAATTTATAAATTTTTGTTATGGCGATTGTAGATATTCGATTTTTTCCATTTTTACAAAAACACTGACATCGACTGGCACAAATAACTGTCAAACAACAACTGAGCGTCCACAATGGCTATAATTTTCACAGGTATCTTGTAAAACGTGTACGATTATAGTTCAGAATAGTTTTGACAAGTAACATCTTCATGTTGAAGCTCAAAACTTTTCAAACGGCCCTCGTAGTATAGTAATTCGTGTAAACTTATAAAATTAATGCAATAAAAACATTTTATAAATGTCCAAATTGTACCTTTAGTACAATATAGGTAATCAGAAAGTCTCAAATTGCCATCCGTGATTGTGTTCAATAAAGATCCTGTGGTAATGTGAGAATATCAGCTTTTAGAAAGTGGCGATTTTCAAAGTAATCGAGACGACCCCCTTGTGATGACCGAAAGGGTAGGGCCGGAGATAGGAAAGGTGCGGCAACCAATGATAGGTATTGTCCCATTTAGCTTAACTCACGTTTATTCAAGCTAAATGCGACCTAACCTGTGGTTTCTTTATTATACGTGCGATAACAAAAGATTAGCATCAGAAGAACAAGGCAATCGCAAAGATACATGGTATCATTTGTATATTAACAATCATAACACAGCAGTTAGATATTCGTTACTTATCAATAAAAAATAATTTAATCTTTAAACTCTTTTAATCTACAAATTCCTCAAGATTTAATAATGCTTCCCATATATACAAAAAACGTCTTTTTGAAAAGGAAAAGATAAAAATCTATTTAAATTATATAATAATAATTAGTAGTTTCGCAACTTTTTTCTTTTAAGTGAAGCATCAAGTTCAGAAAACATTATTGCCCACAACGCAAAAAATAAATAAATAAATAAATATAAAAGTAATATTTTCATTGTGAAGTCATAATAATCATAATACCTAGCGTTATAAACGTCGATATGTGAGTTTAAAGTTCACGCGATGCGTCTGATTTAAATCAGGATTTACTACTGCGCATAAATTAGTTTTATACCAACAATTTTTCAAGTTAATGCAAATGAAGATAAGTTAATGCAAATAAAGAATCATCTGGATTTTTTCTTTCCTTCCTCTCATACAAACATAATTTCGATAGCATCATAATAAGAATAAAGTTGAGAGACTTTTTATGATATAAAGAATGGCATGTGTAAAGCATGCCATTCCACCATTTTGATATGCTTGTTCAAAATTTTTAAAAGTAGCATCAAAGTCTTCTAAAGTTATTTATTATATTATCTCTCATATATCTTAACGTATTGTATTTCAAACATTTTAAGCATATTAAATATTAATAACATTAAATAAATATTTAGTAATATTTTAAGAGTAATTTGTTATTATAACTTGAATGTTATTAAAGGGATTCTCGTAAAGGCGAGGTCGTAAAACATGTACTACTAATTTAGTCACGAACGTACATTATAGATTAAAAATGAGATTCCACTGCGGTAATTTAATATGCGCTTTTACTGTAATAAAGATTTCATCGACAATTTGTAAAATGCTAATACTAATACAATAAAAAATTATATATATATTTTAATAAAAATCGACTTGAGCAAAATATTACACTATGTAATAAAATAACAATTTCCTACTTTTTCTATTTAAGGTTCATAATTTTCATAATGCAAAATGCGCGCATTATACGCACGCACGCAAGCACGCACGCAGGGTGCGTTCCGATATTCAGTGCTGAAACTATATAGTATACGTTACGTGTGCTATAGATTTTCAGCACTGGCAGTGAAATCGGAACGCATCCACAATAGGCACATAATAATAATTTAATAAGTTATGCTCGCACACAAATTTTTAAAAATAGAGAACTTGGAGAACACGAAAAAAATAATAAAGAAATGTTCTAACCTACAAATACCAAAATAACTAACAATTACAAATCGAAAAAAGGAAAAGAAAGGATTTCAGTCCATAAATAAAAAGCAAACGCATGGAAGATAAACTTGATAACATATATTTCAGATCATATATTTTATAAAGTATATATTATAAATCATATATTATATAATATTATGGCTCAAAACTTAAATCAGAATTGTTGCTACTGTTAAAATCAAATTCTTTGTTAAGCAACATTTCATCCTACCTCTCCTTCCCTTCACCCCTGCCAAGGGGCACACGACTTTTCATGCGAAGCAAGCTCTACCTCATTTTTTTGTTTGTAATTGTTAGTTATTCTGGTATCTGTTGGTTGGAGAATTTTTTTACTATTGTATTTTCCTCGCTAAAAGTGTTTTCGAAAATCACTTTCATTTTGAGGGGTCAAAGTTATCGTACCGAAAACTTAAAACAGAAAAAAATAGTATAAACATTGCCTTATAAAATTTTAAAGTTGCCAGAAAGTTGTTAGAAAATGAATTTATATTTCCCTAATTTTTCCAGATTTTCCAGATAGAAATGGAAAATTTTTCATGACCAATATAGAATATGTAAATTTTAACATTTAGAATAAAGAATTATAGGAAAGCTAGTCTATGTTACTAAAAACAACGCAAAAGAAGCTTAGTAGCATAATAAAATTTTGGGTGCAAATTCAAGCTAGCAAAAAATAAATTAGTATTGGAAAAAAGAATAAAATTATAATGGAAAAGAACTATCAAATAAAAATATTGAACAAAATATATATAAATTTAATTATTCATAAAAATCGTTAACAATGCGCAAGTTTTAACTTGAAACTATAAAGAAGTCAGACATAATATTTAAAAAATTATAATAATTATTTAAAATAGGAGTAGCTAGTTTAAGGGAATTGTGAGCAAATTTTAGACTTTTATATTTTCCCCTGACTTTTCCCGGTTTTCCAGGTCTGTGGCAACCCTAAATTTGTTAGTTCAAACAAATGTGTTTATAGTGAGTTGTCTGCTCTGTACTTAAGCACATCACGTATTAATATTTACGCGTAGATTTCCGCGAAGATTAAATATAACATTGAAAAAAGATTGAACGTAATTAGAATCTATAATAGGAAGTAATATATAAATTTATACATTTTTTTATATGCTTATATTTTAAATACGTATTGCATTAAACCAGAATGACTTAACCTTAACATCAATTCATAACATAGTAGCTATCTATTTTGATGCACGAAATGATAATGCACATTTTCTCGACAACGATTATTCGAGATATTTATGAGAATTCGGTGGAGAGAGGTGTGCCAACTAGATAAGATAAATTGTACGTCGATGGGATGATAAAAGCATGGAGCATTAACAGAATAGAGAATTATATCTCGCGGAATGATCTTCGATTCTCTGTATAACAAAGATTAAAAATAAAATTCTAAATTAAAAATTACTATAAAAAACTTTTTTACTAAGACATATAAGAGTAAAATAAAATAGAATTGAAATGGAGTAAAGGAATAATGTTCCAGCTTATATGCATTTATTTAATATCACTCTGAACGTAAAGTCGGCGAAAAAAATGTAATAGATGTTTCTATGATTTTAAGAACGTTACTCAACACTCAACAGATGATCGATTAACAAAACGAGAATTTCATGACAAAATTGTGCTACTATTTATTATTAAGTTCTAGTACAACTGTTTCTCTCAATTGTCAATCAATCAATATAGCCGGATTTCAGAAAAATAAGCCACATATTTATGTCGATCAGTTTATTAGACAAGACTAGATAATTAAAATGCAATTCAAATATTAAGAAACCGCATTCTAATTTCAACATGAAAATCGTAAAAGTGATCCTACATGATCAATAATACCAAATAGTAATCAGTTATATTGGATCAATAATATTTACACATTATGCATGAATATTTTTACAACCTTATACGAATAGTATTATTAACAATATATTTTACTTTAGTTTTACATACATTATCTATTATGACCTTATACTGTGACATAAATACTAGCAATATTAATATATGAAAATTAAAATCTAGATCGTCGTCAGTATCGCTGACTACGTCACCTTGACTCCGTCAAGTAATTAATATTAACCGCATACGATCAATAATGTTCAGTATTTGTTAAAATACTGACAATATTACTGACCGTGTAGGGTCACCTTCAAACATTGCAGTTTCATTCAGCCGATATCTTATTGCTATTAGACAAGTGATATGGCAGCTTTTCCTTTTGAGGCATAAGTTTAGAGAAGATGCATGTGTTTACTACTTCAGCATTTGTTTTTGGGTATAGAAGAAAGATTCAAGTAATTATATTTTTCAAAACTAAAATTTTCTTTCGTGTTATCATGAATTTCATAAAAACAAATTTTAAGTAGCAATTTCATAAAAGTCGGGTAAAAAATAGAGCTTTTTAATTATGCTATCTTATGTAAAAATCTTTTTCTCTATTCCATACTACTTTTACAGAAAGAAAATCCTATTAGTCTAATTTAATTAGTCTAATTAAATTAGACTAATAGGAACAGCAGAATTAGTCAAAGCGTGTATATGTTAATTAATTATATAATTAATTATATGTTAAAATTTTAATAATTAAAATTATTATTATTATTTAATATTAAAATTGTTTTTTTAGATTAAACTGCATAATTGGTTTAATTGTCAATCATTTTTTATACAATACTACAAAATCTGTACTACGCTTTTTATTGCTGACTCTACTATAAGACAACTATTGACGACTACTAAGCGATTTAGTATTGTGTCTACAATTGCACAGTCATAACGATGATTTTAATTAATATATTTTTATAATTCTTGTTCGTATAATTACGTTATATGTATTTATATTTATTATTATGAGAATGATTAGTTAATTCCATTGAATTTTAAATTGCGTTAATATTTTAACATTGAGAATGACTCGATTGGGGTCGAAATGTATGTCGTAAACTGTTTGTCTTTTAATGTAGCATCAAGACCTTACTTGGCATACGAGGTGTGATCAAAAAGTAAGGTGACTTTTTGAATTTCGCGCGCTCTGTACACTCTAATTTAAAAAATTTTTTTTGTTGTGTTGGTACACTCGTCACGATCATATGTTCACAGTTTTGACTATATAGCATATGTTGTTTTTATGTGAGAGGCATAAAGGTTAGACTCGTGTTTGCGTGCTCGGCGATTTTTTGCTTTTGAAAATAATGGAGCAGAGAGTTTGTATTAATTTTTGTGTAAAAAATGGTATTAAGTGTTCAAAAACTCTTGAAATGTTGACAGTGGCGTACGGTGAGTCAACTTTGAGCAAAAAAAATGTTTATAAATGGTATAAGTTATTCCAAGAGGGCCGAGAAAATGTTAACGATGAACCTCGCTCTGGACGCCCCAGCACGTCAAAAACCGACGAAAATGTTCAGGAAGTGAAAGAAATTGTGTTGAAAAATCGTCGAATCACGATTAGAGAAATAGCTGATGATCTTAACATATCGTTTGGCTCATGCCAATCAATTTTAACGGATGTTTTG
>NW_017305832.1:84303-88734 GCF_001594115.1 Trachymyrmex septentrionalis | reverse complement strand
AGATTAAGGCTGCATGCCTGGAGGAGCTCAAGGCAATACCCAAAAGTGCATTTCAGAAGTGTTTTGACGACTGGAAAAAGCGCTGGCACAAGTGCATTGTATCAGAGGGGGATTATTTTGAAGGGGATAACATAATTTTGGATGAATAAATGAATATTTTTTTATAAAAATGAAACGTCACCTTACTTTTTGATCACACCTCGTATAGCCCTATTCTCATTATTTTAAAAAAATTATTGTTATTTTTGTCTATTGAAAAATAACGGATCGTTATAAAACATACAGTAGTGGCTAACTGCACAATCGGTATTCGTTAGTCATTATCGCAAGAGACGCTCGGCTGTTCCGTTAATTGATTCCATGAGACTAATGATGCCAGTCACGTTTATCTGTACGAATGGAATGCGTGGTCTAAGTGCATGTGTACCGAAAGTGTACGAGAGTTCGCGACAGTAGCGCCTGGTAAAGATTTCATTCTAATCAAATTCAATTAAACAATTAGAAAAATATCAATAAATAAAAGACAAAAAATTAACTAACATATTAAATAATAAACTCAGTATTTATATAACTAAATATTATTAATTTTTTGACGACGGGGATTTTTCCTTTAAAATTGGCTTTTTTTCTACAAAAAATCCATTTACTCGTATATATTGAATGTACATCTTGCGTAGAGTCATCAAGTTTGTGAGTAGCCAGAATACTGACCAGTCCCGTCCAGAAATAAAAGTCCAAAAGAAAAAATTTTCGTAAATCGTGATAGAACCGTTTTTAGGTATTTTTAGGGTTCCGTATCTCAAAAGGAAAAGCGGAACCCTTATAAGATCACTCACATGTCCGTCTGTCACAGCCGTTTTTTTCTGAAACGTTTGACGTAGAAACTTGAAATTTGGCATAGTAATGAATCATATTGACCTACAAAAGTGAGCATTCAAAAATATTCACATGGAAATTTTAGGGAAGAGACAAGTTATGGTACCCAACAAAATTTTTTTCAATTTCTGGTTCATGTGACATATAGTTTGAAAGGGCTAGTTGTAAAGAGCTCGAAAAAATATTATAGTATAAGATATCGCCGGAGATATTGCCGAAAATGTGCGTCAAAAACATGTTCTCCACAGTATTACTATGAAGTGTTTGTCAGATAAAAGTTGGTTTACAATATAATCCGCCACATCAGATTCGCCATTGTAAATTTTGGTTTTTTATAACTTGTAAATATGCATATTTATATTTTGTACATCTGTAAATAAGAGATAAAATAAATTCCTATACTTGATCAGTATACTAATCAGTCTCGTCTTCAAAAGGTTAATTAAAATAATTAGATAAATAAGTTATAAATTACCAGATATCTCTAATACTACCTGAAATATTTTATTAATTCATTTTTTATCAAGTTAAAATCATTTACTTTGACACGAGTGCTATACTTCAAAGAAAAATTAATAATTTTAACAACCACAGAAAATTTATATTCTAGTTATATTCCTCGTTTTTTGTGCTTTATTCTATCGATGTCTCAACGATATTCGCGAGTCGTTAATAATAGATTTTATCTCGACTTTCATTACCATAGAAGGATTTATCGATGCGCGTATCATACGAATTTAATGAATCTTAAAGGATTAGTCCATCCTGAAGGCCTCAAATCATACCTTACTTTGAGAGATGATTATTAAAAAAGTATATAAGACACAGCACATTTTTTGGAGGCCTGTATGTAATAAAGGCATTCGCGGTGGAGAACAGAACAAGTCCAAGATATGTTGTAACCAAAAATTAAAAAATTATTTTTAATCTGGATTAAATTTGCTAGAGAAATACCTGGCAGAATTAAAAAATATTGAAAAATGTGAAAATGGTGCATGCGTGAAAAGATTCAATTTTCACATAAAAATTCGACATAAAAATATGGATAACAAAAAAAGTATATAAGTTATCACAAAAATTAGGTATTTCTTTACATAATTCACAATTGATAATAACTGAGCCAAATTTCAAAGCATTTGAATTAATTTCGTGATAGTCCTGATGTCCACCGTTTTTGAAAACACCATTCTGAGAAAAACGCGATTAAAGTTTCAATAACAGTTCCTTTTTCGTCATATTTTAAGCACATAGACCTACTGATTTCTAACCGAAACCAATTTAATCTATATTAAAATTGTATGTTAACGTCATCTACAGTACTGATATGTAACTATAACGTCAAATAATGACGGAACTATTCATAAACGGAACAGTTTAATTTTGCAATTTTTTTTTAAAGTTTTAGGATGGATTAACCCCCTTAACATTGTATTGCGGGATCGATATCTTCATTGTGCTAGGCAACGTCAAGATTCTCGAAAGAGCAAGAAGCGTATGAAATTTTTTCAAGATAAGTATTTTTTCAAGATAAGAAAGTTAATTTCCTTCGATATTATTATATATCGATACATATAACTTTATTTAATATTTTCAAAACAGACAATATATATAAACATAGAGATATCGTTTGATATCTTCATAGTATGTTTGATTTAAGTTTGATATCTTTCTTGAGTATAACATTTTCTAAGGAAAAAAAAGAAAGTCCAAAGTAATCAAACAGTTCCATAAATATTCCAGTTCCATATTCAATCAGAGATACTTTGTGCAAAAACGGTTACGTAAAGAACGCAATATGCAAGATCATCGAATCGAGTTAAAGGTTCGCGACCTTGAAAATTGGTAGAATGAGACAACTGGTTTCATTGCGCGATGAGAATTCTACGAAGAATTCACAGTTATGCCGTGAACATTTAATCGGTTCTATAAGTAACGACAAGCGTGTCATATACACATTACGCATCCTGTCTCTATATAATCGCACTTTACGACTATATAGTCGTTACAAAAGAAAAGAGTATACCTTGTTTCAAACTACTTGATCCATTTGATACATATATCAGTTCGAATTTCTAAGAATGTTCTTGGAAATAAAGCAAGGTATTTTTATAAAATTCTTATGTTCGAATGCGGTTTGTGTTGATTGAGAATATCTCGTGATTTATCTAACGATTGCAATGTGTATAAAAATACTATTGGGTATACAATACTACAAAAAATACTTATGCTGAGCTATAAAATAAACAGATAAAATACATAAGAAAAAGTACTTTTTCTTACATAGAGCGACGTTATTTCTTCGTCTTAAAATATAAAAGTACCTACTTATGCTGAATATACCTTATGTTAACAATCGTTTTACAAGAAGCAATTATAAACAATTGTTAAATTACATACGTTACTCTCACGTGAAAAATATATTCGAAAAAGTCAGTACTTAGTAGTACAATAAAAAATACATGATGAGCTAAGTTCTCTAGAAGAGACTTTTCGTCGACCTTTTAATGATGGTCAAGGCCGATGGTAGACATGAGAAAGTGATTGAACTACGTCACAGCGAACGATTGCCTGCTTTCATCGTTCCTTTTACTCAAACTGTGAAAGTACATTACGTACTGCTTAGATATTAAAACTTTCATACTTCTAAATGGAAAAAAAAAACAATGCGGTTTCTATTAATACAGAAAAAGTACAACAACAAACATTTTTCCAATCGATAGTAAAATATAATGACTGCAGACAAAATTTTGCACAATTTTGCAACTTATAAGATTCTTTAATATGTTTGGTTTATACGTTTAGATCCAAGGAGCAATTAAGGATAAAACTAACCAAAATACAGAATTTTACAAGTCATTGTAATTACTTGCATATGAAGTTAAAAAGAAAATTATTAGATCGAAATATTATTGATAAAATTAGCTTATCAAAATTGAATATATTTATTGTACGATAATAAAAAATGTATTATCTACCTACAGATTTATTATAAATTTAAAAATGTATTCTTTATATATGATAATCTCTGAGAGTATGGCGGCGAACATTCTAGCAATCTAGTATCTTCAAAATAGGAATATACTCGACAAATTCGTAAATCAACTTCCGTGACAGATATAAATCAGATAAATCGTAATTTCGTTCCTCGAAAATGTAAATAGCGTGACGCGTTTTATGCTTGTTACGTTGCAAATCGCAATCATGGCCTTCATATTCCTGATAATTATGCGAAACATAGTGTTCTTTCATATAAATTTCCAAAACAGCTGCTAATCTTGACATATTAATCATTCAAGCTCGATTTGTACCACAAAACAGTTTATAACTGAACCGTTTTTGAGAGATGTCAAAACTGTTTCAAAATAAGCAATCGAAGTATCGCTTCGTAATTCTTTAGAATCGTAAATTTAAAAACGAATAATATTATATTAATTAACGCAAAAAATAAAAGGAAGAGTAAAGATAATAAAGTTAAATATAAAGACAAATCAATTAAATATGAAAAACGACAATTATGGTCGAAATTATTAGATGTTAGACTAATATATATATATA
>NW_017305832.1:73112-83801 GCF_001594115.1 Trachymyrmex septentrionalis | reverse complement strand
TTGTATCAAATCTAAAGCTCAGAACTTTTTTGTACACCTAATATATATATATATGTATTTTAAATAAATTTATCTCTTTTTAATCTTAATATTGTTTAAATATAAGGTGCTCAACGTTAATTTCCGTTTAAAAAAGGCAACAATAAGAACAACAATAAAGCAACTTTACTTATAATGCGCGCGTTAACAATCTCACATTATAATAATTAACGCCCGAGTATGTAGATAAGTAATAATATTATATTAATTATGTACATAGGGACAAGACGAGGGATAAAAGAACACGTGTTAAGTCAAGTGGTGCATATAAAAATTATCATAACAATTTTGTCGTAAAGAATCTGTTGATAGGCCGTGAGAAAACGACAGTGGGATAAGCGTTTCGCGAATTGCATCCCTAACGCGCACGAGTAGTATAAATGCATCCATTATTCAGGAACGCCAGGGGTGAAGGGAATCGATGTGTGTGACCTAATGCTGTCCGTGCGATCGTTAGGCGCGATAACTGCAGACCGAAGAGTATACTTCTTCAACGACGCAAAGTAACAATCAAACAGATTGTAGTCATTTAACCCTTAGGCCTTATTTAAAATAAGGCCACGTGATCAACTTGTAAGCAGTGTTACACAAATTATATAAAAAATGATGAATTTCTATCGTATAAATAAGTACAATGAAGTACATAAATACAAATTTATGTAATTATTGTTTTATACTTGTATTAATTCCAACATAATGACTGTAAATTTCGACGCAATATATTGAAAAAGCGTGTACAAATATAAAAAAAATATGTAATCTCAGTAACTTACAGATCCTAAAGCTATGAGGATTACGTGTTAAATAGATTAACAAAATGTCTAATTATTATTATAATTCTTAAGTATATGCATATTCAAGCCTATAACGGTCAAAGCTAGATCTTCTAAATGCAAATTGCGCGCCGAAATTTTTCCGGACTTCATATAAAATTAAAAGTTAAAGCTTTGAATAACTACAAAAATATAGTATATATGCATGTATGTTACATATATAGGATATAGATAATTCACTGTGAATTATTTAGGCATTTAGAAGATCTATCTTTGACCGTTATAGGCTTGAATATGCTTATACTTAAGTATTTAATTTCATGTCTTATTAAAATCTTATTATTATTATTATAATGCTACTATTTGTATTAATTCTAATACAGTATATTATAAGCTTTAATACAAAATTGGAAAGAGTCTGATTGCATTAACTTAAAAATTTTAATGGAATTTGATGGAAAATGAACAAATCATAATTTTCAATAATCATAAGTTAAATCTATTGTAATTGCACATGTCCAATCATAAAATTCCGATTTATGTGAGCAAAATTTACTGGTTCGTTTATTTTTAATTAGAAATTTTTCTTAATGAATATATATATATACATATATATATATATATATATATATCGAAAAAATACAACAAATATAACAAAAATAACAAATATAACAAATATAAAAAAATATAGTAAAACTGCAGAAAAGGGGAGCAACCGCCAATGACCTTGATCTTGACATATGATGTCTCTGAGCAACTTTCAACAAGTTGCCGCTCGTTATTCGTTAAAAAGTTAAAAAGTTATTAAAGTATATAAAACAAAAAAATTTAAAAAAACGTTTTAGTTTTGCTATAGATAATATTAAAAACTATCCTATACTCTTCTTTGTTCATGTAATGAATTTTCACGCGAAGCAACTCTCATCCCACCTCCTCCCCTGCTTGAGAACGCATGACTTCCACGCGAAGTGACTTCCACCCCATCTCCTTCCTGTATGAGGGTTTACGACTTCGATACGAAACAACTTTCGAAATCTTGTCGGAGATCATTCAGAGTCACGATTTCGAATATCGCTTCGTGTAGAAGTGTGCCCCTAAGCAGGAGAGGAGGGGGGGGGATAGGGTGGGAATCATTTCGTGTGGAAGTCGTGCGTCCCCAAGTAGGAAAGAGGTTGAGTGGAAGCAATGATGCGAATTCCAGGTCGCTTACAGCATGGTTACTGTAGCGTGAAGAGTAACATGAAGAGAGCATAGATGGACACACACGCATGCGTAAGTGTACACGGACATGAATTTATCGTAGTGTATGTAACTTCTTATGCCCTCTTCATGCTATTAACCGTGCTGTAAGCGGCCTGGAATTCGCATCACATTTCATTTTTTTGTTAATAACTTTTAGATAAATAACGAGCAAATAACGGTTAAAACTTGTTGGAGGTTGCTCAGGAACATAACCTTGGCAACATATGTCAAGGTCAAGATCATTGACGGTTCTCCCCTTTTCTGCAATTTTACCAAAAATATAATCTGTAGACGACATCAAGGTTACAAGGATTACGTGTTAAACAGATCAATGTTTGTTTGCCTATATGCCAATCGCGATCTTATTCTTCGAGTCACTTATCTGTATATTTGCTCTGCGATTATTCACCTGGCAACAACAAAGGAGCTTCTTGTCATCGCGAAAACGCGCGCTTGCCGAAGATTCGCGAGCGGAGGTTTGTTCACGAAGGCGGACAGCGACGACAGAGATTACGCGACGACGAATTGTATAAGGACGAGACGTATCTATGGCTCAGCGAGAACGCACGTGACAAATCCGAGGTCATGTCTTTATTTCGCCAGCGAGAAAGGATCTCCGTGTGAAACAGACCGAGGCCGCTTTCGGAATGTACATATACTAGATATCGGCCGAAAATCATTCTGAGAACGACCATCGCCTTTCACATTGTTGTAGTCTACGCGAAAATATTTTAAAATGTCAAATCAATATGATATTTAGACGCATATTTTATCGCATACTTGTACATGTATAAAAATCTACGGTCATATCCATTTTGTATTGCCACTTTGATTTAAATTTAATTTAACTAATTTATCAAAGGCTATTACTTTGTGTCAATCAAAAACTAAAATCTAGAGGAAGTTATGACTTACACGCACAATTTCATCATACAACATGTATCACAACACATATTAATTTACAAAATACCTCAAATTTATTTCAATTACTGATATATCGATAAGATGAGGATGTATAATGGATTTTCTACAATAAAAGCTGTTAATAATAGATTAAAAGTCAAAAGCGAATCATAAGTACGGTGACCATATTTTTTTAAAGAAAATAAAGGACAAATCTGAAAATTTTAGGACTTTGCTTCCACATGTATTCAAACCAGAACATCGATCATGTAACTTTTTCTCTAGGGTAGAAAAGTAAAAATTTTTTGTACGTATATATGTATATGTACTTGTATATATAAACATAAAAATTTTTACTTCTCGCGTTTTCGCTCTGGAGAAAGTTACATAATCGATATCCAATTTGTGACTGTCACAAAAATGTACATTATAAAATTTTATTGCGCAATATAATCGAATTGAGATAATTCGCAGTGTTCTGAAAGTTTGAAATTGATTCGACTATATTGGAACAAACCCTTGATCTGAAAAAATAAAAGGTCCGAAATAATAAAAAATGAAGACGACCCTATAGTTTGAATAAATTAAAAAAAATATATAATTAATATAAATATTATCTTCCCATCTACGTCTTGGTCTACCCAATGGTCTTTTCCCATCCGGTTTACCAATTAGTATTTTATATGCAGTTCGATATGAGCTTTCGAGTTCCTAACGCCTAATAATAATAATAATAATAATAATAATTAATATCAATTGAAATAAATTGTATTTATATGCATAAAATTGTAAAACATTTTCCATAAACATTTGCTTATTAACTTTTCGTGGTAACATTTAAAAAAAGCCAGACGATAGTTATTCTGGATTAAAATGACTTAAATCATTTCTGAAATGTTATCAAATTAATCAATTCCAATAATTTCCAAAAATTATAATATATAATTTCATTCTTTAAAAAAATGCAATAATGGCGTTTTAGTGAAAAATTTAATTTTAATACTAAAAAAACAATCATAAACGTGTTAATTTCGGAAAAATGAGTATTTTTACTTAAAAAAATTATAACTTTTTAAATTTATAATATTTTCAAATATAGTTTTAGCCCCTAATACTCTTGAGATTATTGTACTTAAACAAATAGTATGATTACACGCATTTAAAAAAAGGTATTTATTTTGACAGTAGATAATCGTTTGGATGTAAAAAAAAGATGTTAAATTCAGATAAGAGGCTATTTATTATTGGTTTAAGTTATTATTAATGTAAAAATTATTATTATTAATAATAAAGACAAATATAAGTGAAAAACATAAAATACAAAGAATATATAGAAAACGTTCCTCTTCGCCGCCGCAATCTCACACAGAGTCTATGTTTATCACATATAAGTGAGGCATGACGGATATTCTTTCCTTATTGTTTTTTTTATTCTTACTTAAAGAACACACATAACCCACATCTTGCTTATTTTTGCAATTTAATGCAAAAATATAAATCATACATTTTTTAAACAAAAATAACGCATCGGTCACACCTGTTGACAATTCGAGAAAAAAAAAACATTTTTTGCGCGAATGACGCAACATACTAACGGTCCAATTAGGAAGCTAAGCAACAAATAAATCTAAAGAATAGCTTAACAGCTACCTAAAATAAAAGATCGTCCTTTATAATAAAGGACGTATGGTCACCGTAATTTTAAGTGAGTCAGTAGTGTTATAAGTCAATAATAAGTCAGCAATCAGAAACTGCACGAAGGCATGGTTAAATTCCATTTCTTAAGATTTAAAACATAAATTACATAATGACTGACTAATCAAATATACGAACATAATATCTTGTTATTTGTTCTGAAAATTACTATCCTTCTGATTGATTAAAATATTGTGACGCAACGATCTAATAAGATTTATTCTGGATGCAAGTTTCCTAAAATTTATTTATGACTTATACTTATCACTGTGATATAAATGGTGTCTAAAGCTGTAATCAAACCAGCGATTACCGATTGGATTGCGATTGTGAATAATAATTAATTTTTAAATAAAGCAATCCCCGACTGTTTAGCTCCGTATGGTTAAAAAGTAATCGACAATCGCTAATCACAATCGTAATCCAATCAGTAATCACTAGTATGATTATGGCTTAATGACTTATTGTAAAAAGTCCATTAAAGATTGAAAAATAACATGGGAGTATTTTTTAAATGCTCGATATTTCACGCGGGTATGATATAAATGGCACTAATACCATGCATCTACTGTGTCTTCGATTTATCAATGTTTTCGCTAAAGGATGTTGATGCAACGCATGTACTTTTGAGATAATTGAAACAATTAATGAGAAGCTTTTAACATTGGTCTAAGCAATAATTGTGCCACGCACGCACGCACGCACGCACGCACGCACGCACGCACGCACGCACGCACGCACGCACGCACGCACGCACGCACGCACGCAATACGATTTTTCCTGAAAAGTTCTCTTTCGCGATCATTGCTGCTGCTCCTCGCAAGAAAGTATCATTATGAGGGAGTAAAATTGAGAAACGGATCTGCAATGCTCATTTAGATTTATGAAGTAACAGAGTTACGTGAAAAATGTTTCTATGTACATATTCGAAAGGCGACGTCAAGGAAAACGTACACTAAAAAAACTCACTAAATTTTAATAAATATTTGTTTGAATTATATAGTACTAACTAATGAGTATAACTAATGAATATGAGATCTATTAATTAGATTTAATTGTATTATTTTTTCATTTAGTAAATATTTATTTACTATAAGTAAATGTTTAGTTAGTACTATCTCTAAACAAATTTTGATAAAAATTTAGTAAATTATTTTTTCAGTGCATCAAACATCGTCGCTTTAATACAATAGAACGAAAATCAATATTATGAATACACAATCATCGCGAGAATGAAGAAGAAAGATAATCACGCAATGCTGCAGTAATTATCGCCAAAAAACTTCGTTTTATTACGCATAAATACAGTGAAAAGTATATTTTCAACCATATCTATATAAAATGTACATCTCGCAAATTAGAACAAATTAATTAATATGGAAGTTAACGACACGATGATGCCTATTACTCATGCAATAATACATTTTCTCTTGTTGTATAACATTACCTCTAATTGCATTCTTATGCTCATTTGAATTACAGAGAGAACACATCAAGGTCATTCCACTGGATTAGTATACATTGAAGCCTGCTATAAAGTATTCAAATAGTGACATAATATAATCAGTTTTGATAATGAAATAATTGTACAATGTGTTAAATATCGTGATAGTATCATTATTGAGTATTTAAAGTATTTGTATATGTTTTTATATTTAATTTTGCTAATTTTTAATACGCACTTTTAATGTGTACTATCTTATTGTAATATGTACTTGAGCTACATTGTCAGATATTAAAGATATTAAAGAGTAATGGCAAAAAGACCTGTTTTTTCGACCATTTTTTGGACCTTGAATTTCAAACTTTTTTTATGCCAAATAGTATATGATGTAACATTAATCCTAGAGAAGTTTTAAGACGAGCATAGACACGGTTCCGGAGATATAAAGGGATGAAAGTGATGGTTTCTCATAATCCATGAAAGTACACGAAATTCTTCAAGTGTTTACACCAAGGAATAAAATATATGTATATTTAACGAAGTGAAACATATAGTTTCTTATGGATTTTTTACGCTGGATTCAAATATGACCTTAATTTTCATCTAGCATGAAAATTCCCCGAGATAGATGGAGTTGAAGTGACACTTGACGCCGCCTCTCACGGATCAGGGGTATTTTTTTAAATGTAAATCCCCTTACCTTCAGTATGCAGGATTGTTTTGTGACTAATACACACTCGCGCATTTACACACACAACATGCATACACACACGCACACTCTTGTACTCTTTATTTCATATTAATTTCCAAATAAACGAGATCTTATTTGTGAACAAAGTAAACACCTACCGTTCTTTTATTTTTATAAACCTTCGCCTCTCTCTCTCTCCGAAGCGAACCTATTCTTATTTCCGACTCGCAATTCCGATGAGTTTGATCCACGCAAATAAGAATAACGGTTTTAAGTGATTAATAGGGAATGTATTTTCAAGGCACTTTATAAAGCACGCCCCCTCATAAATAAAATAGCGATGAATAGTAGATCGTTCTCTGAACAATGAATCGCAGATGATCCATTCGACAGAATATACCCTCAATATTACCAATGAACTTCAGCCACATATTCTTCCTTATGCAATACATCCTAACTGGATTTCATCTCCTTGTATCTCCGGAACCGTGCCTATGTTTATTTTGAAATTTTATTGAGATTAATGTTTCATCTAATAGTACTATTTGCCATAAAAAAAATTTGAAATTCGAGGTCCAAAAAATAGGCGAAATTTGCCATCACTCTTTAAACCCATTTCTTAAGCTAAATGACATTTTATTATTTTTAATTTTCAAATGTATTCAAATTTATTATTTGATTATAAAATATATATGATTAAAAAAACAATCACTTCCAATACATTTCTGTAGTTGAATTGTTTAGTTTCAGAGTAAATAGCATTCATATTGACGTATTTGTTTAGCAATAAATTACATTTGAGTCAAATTTGATATATTTCTTGAGAAAATTTATTGTTTTATTTAAATTAATTATATTATGAGTAGGAGCAGTGGCGATCTAGAAATGATTAAAAATAATTTAAGTTGGATATAATTTGACATTATGAATTTAATGTAATATAATTTAATGTAATATAATCAAATTCGTAAATAGAAAATATTAAGTTTTGAAACTTTTTGTTCCTCTCTCTCCAGAAACAATCGAGAAAGTAGAGTGAATAGTATTCTCTACTCTGATTGGATCTGCTATTTTCAGGGTACTTCTGCAAATACGCACGCGCGCGCGCATATATATTTATACTATATGTATTATAACGCGTGACAAAGTGTGAGTTTGAAGTGAAACATAGTCAAAGAGAATTATTTCTCTTAGCCACTTCTACTAATATAGATTAAGTTTAATCTCGATTTAATGTATCCTTTTTTAATTTTTAAATCTAAAAAAAGATAAGTTAAATCAAGTTTAAAGTTAATTTTCGTTGGTAGAAACAAGCATTGTTGTGTGCATCATGCACTTATGTGTTTTGCGTCATAGCGCAAATTTTTGCTGCTTCCCCCATGTGATACTTTTTTCTGCGATCACGACGTATACTCTCCATAAAACCACCTCTCTATAATTTCGAAATCATCTCATTTCAAATCTCTTCACGATCGTATATCAAGTCCTTATTCCCGAGATGGATATATGATTATTTGATATGCACTCAACAAGTCAATTCAATTCCATACAATCTTAAGATCGTTAAAAAAATTTTTTGTCAGTCCAGTGCATTTTTCATGTCTCGAGATCTATCGTAATTCGATGATGTTGAAAAAATATCTCGATTAAGAATCTCGACTCTCGATCATCACGAAGACGTGGA
This sequence comes from Trachymyrmex septentrionalis, assembly GCF_001594115.1. Taxonomy (NCBI): domain Eukaryota; kingdom Metazoa; phylum Arthropoda; class Insecta; order Hymenoptera; family Formicidae; genus Trachymyrmex; species Trachymyrmex septentrionalis. The sequence continues at coordinate 75,330 of NW_017305832.1, read as the reverse complement.
TCTCGCAGAAGAACCAGAGGTCGTCGCCGCGCGGTCTCTTGGTACAAAAAACCTGTTGCTTCGGCGGCCACGCGAGTTGGCCGCGTCTCGCGCGTTGTCACGGTGTGCAAAAAGCGGGGCTCGCGGCCAAGTTTGTAGGAGTCACGAAATCGTAAGCAGACGGTCCGCCTGTCAAAGATAAATTGATATAGAAGAGGCTGCGAATTTTGCGGTAAGCATGCACTGAGATGTCGACGTCGCTTATATCCGCTAGACATGTGGACGCGAGTGCGCTTACACGTACGATCCAGCGACACCTGTTATCGTCGTGACATAGACGTTGACAGACTCCGGACACGATGAGGAGTACTCAAAGGAGATATCTCATTTTTTTCTCTGGCTCGGGAAACAAACGTTCGTCTCGGCCGAAATCATCGGTGATCGCGCACGCGTTACGCGGAACCGTGCGTCTCGGTCGCGGTTCCAATGTCTTCCAATGCTATTTGACGTATTTCGCAATCTCGGATTTACACTTACCGTGAATGGCTAACCACGCTCGCAACACGGACGTTGGTACTTGGCGAATACGGCGAGGACGACATAACACGCGCACCACAACGAACCGGCCATATTGTTTACTGTGAAGAAATCTGAGACTGATTGACACAGCCGCTTGCGTTCGCCTCCGATTAAAAGCTAAATGTGGTGCCATCTCGTAAGCGACTAGAAACTAATCGATCAAGTATATAGTCGATATTATCAGAGAGAAACCTGAAAGAATACATACATGACGACTTAAAACCTATAATTACAAAATGCTGCCGCGCACTATTGCCCTCTGAAAAAGTGGATGTAAACTAAATAACAAGATTCACTTTTCTGAGGGTACATATGTCCACTTTTGTAGATGATAAATCGATATTTGGTTCGTATAATCATGTTACATTCGTAAACTATAAATCAAAAATATTTACCAGAAAACGAGAATGGGTTGAAATGGATTAAAATGGATTTAGATTTTCAGAAATACGGATTCATGAATGTTAAAATAAATCCTGTTCAATCCTAAATGCATTTTTATTCATTTATAGGAATTGCATAAAGCAAATGTTTATGCCTTTTTAATCCTGAATGCAGTTTTATTCATTTATAGGAATTGCATACAGCATATCTTTATGCCTTTCAATCTAAAATAATATTGTATTAGCTTTTTCTGTGCAACGTGAATACTGTTCAATTCAATATTCTGAATATGAAATGCAGTTTTTCAATCTAATTGGATAAAAAAAATTTTGATTTAGAAATGGACTATAAATGCTATTTAAATTATTCAAAATTATAAGTAGAAAATTTTTCGTTTTAATCCAACTAAAATGTAACATAAAAATAATTGAGCTATGTTCTTTTGTTCCTCTTTGATTAGAAATAAAATGAATGATCGATTTGAACATTCGCAAATCAAGTCGAGCATAGCTCGAATATTAGATTAATCACGGCGCCCGATATCAGTCAAGCGAGATTAGATTATCCGAAACATACCTAATGTTGTCTCATAGTAATGTAAATTGTTTATATTTTATTATATTTGTCAAATGATGATATTTTTATTATATCTATATAATTTCGTTACTAGTTTAGCTGGTTGTAATTGAAGTAGAGAATGAATAACACATTTACCAATTGAACAAGTGATGTAGCGGGTAACGTAGAAGATTCATAATTCAGAAGTCCCAGGTTCGAATCCCACTAAGGTGCGTTTTTTATCAATTTGAAGTAATTAATTTCAAATATAATTATTATAAATGTCTTATAAATAAAATTTGTAATCCTTAAAGGGAATGCTGGAGTGAAGAAACTTAATCGGCAGAATTTAATCAAGGTCGATATTACAGGTTTTCATTTCCAATATATATGATGCTTACGCCCTCTGAGTTAATATCATGCAGAAAAATTCAATCAATTAATTATCGACATTTTTATTCCGTTTCCTACATAACCATCTGAGCTCAGAGACGAAAACATGTATTAGGCTCGATCCCCCAAATGTAAGATTTATTTTATTTTGGAAAATTTTCCAATTTTAAGACTTTAAATACAAAGCGCCTTCCCGGTCCGAGTGTTAAGATGTTGAACTACTATCTAATATACATTCAATTAAATTGAATTAATATTTCAGAAATAAATTGAGAGCCGATGAAATTATCGGATTCACACAATCAATCTGAAACAAATAATCCCC
>NW_017305832.1:67108-72492 GCF_001594115.1 Trachymyrmex septentrionalis | reverse complement strand
ATTATTTGTTTCAGATTGATTGTGTGAATCCGATAATTTCATCGGCTCTCAATTTATTTCTGAAATATTAATTCAATTTAATTGAATGTATATTAGATAGTAGTTCAACATCTTAACACTCGGACCGGGAAGGCGCTTTGTATTTAAAGTCTTAATATTTATATAGACGGTCTTGTTTCCAATCATATTGTTTCCAATTTTAGAATTGAGAAAAAAGTAAACTGGGTTTTTTTGAAAGTACGTCCGACTCGTGTGTCTATTTAGCGGAGCACGAGCACAGATTTCCACTTCGTCCTCCGTTCGACCCCCAGCCCAAGGAGCCTCAAAACGAAGCGAAACGTCTCCCGATTTGCATCGGTCCTTCCCCACGGCTCCCTTGCGGTCCGGAGCCTGGACACGACCAAATCGGTCTAACATTTCGGTTCCTTGTTACGTTCACCCCCTCAGCTCCGCATACGTGCGGAGCTTGGACGTAATAATACGTATAATAACTATAGATTTTCAGTATTGACAGTGTATATTGACATATGGTCGTAATAGCATTTTTTTTTTCGTACAATGTCATTTTAAGTCAGGATGTAACATGTATTAACAATACATAAATTACACATATAATACACGTAGCCACTCCATTTTTTGCTAAGTTTAAAAAGACGTAGAAGTTACTTATATTAAAATATACAAAATTAGTGGTGTGTACTTAAATATAATACACATATAGGCAATATTATATAATATTTCATATATGTATTATATACTATAATGTGTGAATATACATATGTTACAGATAGAAGTTATTTATGCTAAGCTATTTATGCATTCCCTATGTTTAAATATGCAATATTAAAATTGTATGTATATATTAGGTTGTTCGGAAAGTAATTTCGTTTTTTCCCAACAGAGGACTTATTGTATTTTTTCACAGCCAACTTCACACTTAAGCCGCATAATCATTATATATTTTGACAGCTGATATAGCAAGGCTTGCTTGTGAAAAAAGTTCGATTGATTCTACGCAGTAGTTTTTGGTTGGTGCCCTATCAAATATGAAAGTGAAAAGCAGCATTTTCGGCATATTTTACTTTTTTACTATCGAAAAGGTAAAAATGCTGTTCAAGCAAGAAAAAAATTATCCGATGTGTATGAAGAAGATGTATTGACAGTGCCAAAACTGGTTTGCAAAATTTCGATCCGGCAATTTTGATGTTGAAGATGCACCACGTTCTGGAAGGCCAGTTGAAGCTGATAAAGACACAATAAAGGCATTAATTGATGCAAACCGGCGAAGAACAACTCGTGAGATCGCTGAGAGATTAAATTTATCGAATTCGACCGTTCATGATCATTTGAAACGCGTCTGATTAAAAATCGTCTTTCATTTTCATAAGAAAAAACGAAATTACTTTTCGAACAATATATATATATATATAGTTATATATAAAATATAATGTGTATATATGTACACATAACATTTAATCGCAATATTTTGTATAAATAAACATAGAGAATATCTGCATGAACGAATCAGCATAAATTACTTCTAGCTCTAATTTGTGTAGATATTCACACATCATAATACACATACATGCAATATTCTAATATTGAGAAAAACAATTATTATATAGAGGACTTTAAATCTATAAATTATACGTATAGCTAACATAAACTAAGGCGAATGAGGCAATATAGATATACAACGAAAAATTCATATCCAAAAAGATTGTGTCACTCACAAATTGCCAAAGATAAAGTAATGTAAAATTTTAGTAGATAGATTTGTATAAATGTAATTTTGTAGTCAATTATGTATCAAAACTTCTTGACACGCTCTCTAGAGCGTGTCAAGAAGTTTTGCTAAAGAGGACTTTAAAGTGAGTTGAAATATACAAAGTAAAGAAGATATCATTTATCAAAGGATTCGTAATTTAATTATTTTTTAAATTTCCAGTGGGACAATGTTAAAATTTTGAAGAGCTTTGTTATAGGAAACGCTTAATTTTTGCTCAATATTAAAAAGCAGAAAAATAGTTTAAATTTACAAACTGACACTGAAGGTCTTCACAAGGCATATAATATATCTATTGTAAATAAAGTTTGACTTTTCGATACTGACAGTCCGTCTCTTCTCTCAGTCTGTGTTGATCCGTATCAGCGAGCGTACACTATAATCGATACAGAATGTCCGTCTTACACATCTGCGTTCCACTAAACTTTATATATTCTAATGGGTTTTCATATTTATATGGACACACTTGTTTAAATAATTTACACATGATTTTTGGTGAGTTTTAATTACTTGTTAGAATTCCGGTATGCTAATTTGGTTGTGTTTATTTTTTCGTAAGAAGTCTTTTTATCTTTTTTATCAATATAATTTTTTCTAAGAGATATGAAACACATTTGATTGTTCAATCGTATGTGAATAATGTCAAGTTCTACATCAAGATTCATCTGAGCTGTAATTATAGTGAATATGCGAGCATTTCCGATAATTAATTTTGTACAGCAATTTTTGTGATAAATTAATGTCTGAAGAGGGCTCAATCCGGTAGCCGAAACTTGTAATTTAATTGTATTTAAACCAAGTTTTTTATTTTATTATATTTTTTCAATTTTACTTTTCTTTATTTGCAATTTCTTTTTTTTAATTGTGTAACAATTTCAAAAATGTATTTAACTCTTACTTTGCCCTTTATTTATTGTTAATTTTGTATAGGAAGAGTCCTTCAATCTGTTAAATATTTTTTTAAGATGTTATGTCTGATCATCTGCGTTTGACTCTCATTAGCTTTGATTTATGTTAGTTGTATGTATTATATATTCTGATATTGAAAATATAAAAGCATATGTCACTAATATTTATACATTTGATCATATCTCATTAAAAACATATCTCTTTTTATTAAACGTAGAAAAAAGATGTAAATTAAGCCTTAGACGTAGGGAAAAATACTATTACGAGTACCTATACTGCTATATACTGTCAGTACCGAAAATCTAATAATAACGTAAACTATGGATTTTCATTACTAACGGTGTACTAGTGTTTAGCCATTAGCCATTAGCCATTAGTCATTTACTAAAACATTTTGAATATGATATACTTACATACATTGCATAAACGTACAGCGTTGTATGAAAATTTTGCATATGACTATTGACCGTGTAATGTATGTTATATATATGCACATATACATATATGTATAACATATAGAGTGTCCAAAAAGACCCCGGATTTATGAGCTGAACATAAAGATGACTATAACTATAATCGTGAATGTGAATTGTACTTGTATCGGCATACATAGTACGCCAAAATATAATGCGTTGACCTATGATTCACGTTCTACTCAATTATGGCCATCTTTGTGCCTTTACATAACATTTTTGAAAAAAACGCTTCAGACAAAAGTTGTAAGGTTTCAAAGAAGCTATTTACTGATATTCAGTTTGATCTTGGGTGACATCTGTAGGATCAGATCAAGGTCACATCCATGTTTTTTTAATAAAACATGTTATTTTTATTAGACTCTAATATGCAATTATTATTGATATATTAACTTATACGAGGATATAAGTTCGAAAAATTTTCGGTCTAATACAGAAATGATTCCACAAATATCAAACTGTTATAATTTTCGACAAGTTTGATCCTTCTCAGGATTACTGTTAAAATTTCAGATGTGTTCTTTTTAATTTTTTTTGTGTTCTGATTAATTTCTTTGTTTCGGTTGTGTCAAGCATCAGTTTTTGATTTTATCATGATAATGCATCCATTCATATTTCTTCAATTGCAGACGCAAAATTCTACGAATTGGTTCCGCAATCGTATTTCATCCGATTTGATAATTGAAATGCCAGTAAATTAAAAATTAAAAAATCAGCCCACAATAAACGCTTCTGACATTTATCTATAACTAGCCAAAGCTCTATTTATGGTTATGGCATTTTGTTATAGTTCGCCAGTCCACAATTAACGCCTCTGGCAATAAATTAAAAATAGTCAGCTCACAATAAACGCCTCTGACATTTATCTATAACTAGCCAAAGCTCGATTTACGGCTGTGACATTTTGTTATAGCTCGCCAGCCCACGATTAACATCTCTGATAATAAATTAAAAATAATCAGCCCACGATGAACACCTCTGACATTGAATCATAATTAGACAAATCACAATTTATTGTTATAACATTTAACCATATCACTTGTATGATAAATAAAAGTAATTTTTTAACCAATTTTGGCTTTATAGGGTGCCTTCTAACAAGAGACACAGTGTGACACGGTAGACATTATTACAGTTTTGTTCCCCAATGTTCAAGGATGAGATAATCACTGTGTTGTACTGAATGAATGCTTGTTAGAAAGCACCCATAACCTTCTCTTACCAAAGGCAGACAATTTTCTGCTATTATATTTTTTCCATTTTGTAGACACAAAACACTATATACACATATACAGGGTGATCCATTTTAACTTCCCCACCGGATTATCTTGAAAGGAATGCATTTTCTGAAAAAAAGTTTCGGATATAAGTTTTAGTATTTTTCCCTGGCTATTTAACGGCAATATTGAATTTGACCTTGAGTGTGAATGTGGAGGTCATTTAAAGGTCAAGTTAATTTTTTTAAATGGGAACCACTATTTTTTATCGCAGATTTGGAAAGAGCGGAAAATTTCACGTCCGAATATGACCTTGATAATGATCTACAGTTCAATGTCAAGGTCGTTTCAAAGTGAAAGTTCCAGACGTCCATTACGACAAAATATCACGGCGGGATTGCTTTGTTTGGAAAAATGTTAGATGCATAAGTTTCAGTATTTCGAGTTGGCTTCCTGGTGGTGACCTTGAAAGTAACCTTGGAACCAAGATTAGGGGTCATTTGAAGGTCAAAATATTTTTCTTAATGGAACCAACTATCTTTGAATCCGGGATCGAAAAGAGCGGTAAATTCTGCGTTCTAAAGGAGTTTTCTATAGAGGTTGTTTTTTTCTCGTGCCGATAACAATGTGTGACGAAAAACACGAGCAACGGATCAATGTGAAATTTCTCGTTAAATTAAAAAAAACTCCGACTGAGTGCTATAAGTTGTTGAAGGCCTATGGTGAGAATTCTCTATCTCGTGCGCGCAATCTAACTAAGCGGCAATCCATGCACTGGAAAACTCCTGCATCGCCAAGAATGAAAAAAGCAAGGATGTCGAAATCAAAATTTAAAGCCATGCTAATCGTTTTTTTCGACATCAACGGCATCGTGATGACTGAATGGGTTCCAGAGGGTCAAACTGTAAACCAAACTTACTATTTGACAGTTTTGGCAACACTGCGAGAGCGAGTTCGTAAGAAACGGCCGGAGTTGTGGAAAAACAAGTCGTGGATCTT
>NW_017305832.1:63395-66675 GCF_001594115.1 Trachymyrmex septentrionalis | reverse complement strand
TATATATATATATATATATATATATATATATATATATGGGTGTGTGCAGAACACTACTACACTGAATTGACAATAATAATACTATTGCGCGGCAACGATATCGCGAACGCGGGTCATATTGGTTACAGCTGATTGACTCGTATGATGAATTATTTTCTACGCATACACTTTCACGCAAAATGGTATATATATGCATGTACACACATACATATAAAAAATTTTCACTTTTTACGTTTTCCCTAAGAAAAAAGATACATAATCGATACCATGATCACGTTATCTTCTTCTTAACAACTAATTAAGAAAAGGCGTTCACCATATCTAGATCCACATTATTGCAAATACTCTTTATTATCTTTAAAGTTCTATTATTGATATATCACTTAAGTACATTCTCCAGATTTATTCCACTAAAAAAAATACAAACAGATAGCCAGACATACACATATGATGCGGTAAAGTAAAATTCTATATATTACATTCTGTAGCACAAAAGCATGATCAGTAACTCTTTAAAAGAAACCGAATGTATCATAAAAATAATAAAGTAATATTTTAAAAGTACATTACATTCAGTAAAATGCATTTACTTATTAATATGATGTTCAATCACCACATTATTAAGTGTTACGTCCAGACTCCACAGTTCTTTTCTTCGACAAGAAACTTTCGTCATCACAAGAATTAGTGAGCAGTAAACCACTTGAAATAGGAGCTGAGAGCGATAAATGCTCTTTTTAAACTAACAACCCATCCGGGACTGAACCGTTGGGTTAGATATTTGAACCAAGTATCAAATAGACAAACCTTATCTCGAGGACTATAACATAAAATAAGAGCTGAGAACAATGAACGCACAGTTTTTAACTAATAAACCATTCGGGACAGAACCGTTGGGTTGATATTGGAACCAAGGGCCAGATAGGCGAAACTTAAGAACAAATAGACTAGGCTTTGTAAAATGAAACAGGGGGGTGTGAGCAACAAATGACATGTGGCTCGCATCCATTAGACACTCGAGAAATGGTCGATGACGAAAGTTATCTTAGACTTATAAACAATATCCCTAATCCTGATTGGCTCAGCAGTACACGTACTCCGCTCTCGGCGTCACTAACTCGCCATATAAAAGGAGAGGTCCTCCACGAGGAGAGTCACTTCTCCTTCGGGACTCGCCAGTTATTAGTCTCTTCTCCGTCGGGACTCGCCAGTTATTAGTGACTTCTCCTTCGGGACTCGGCAGTCAGTCGTAATAATCATTATTCCTTCGGGACTCGTCATATTCATTCGGTACTCATTATAAAGTCACCGGTTAAACTCCATCCCCGAAGTTGCCAATACGCGATACGCGTTGAAGTGACTCGACCGAAGCTTCCACATCCGAGTGCCAACCTTCCAAGGAGTCCTGAGGCCAACGACTTCGACTGCTAGATCTACCCACATCCGCAGAATACAACAATAGTAAGTCCTATATACACACATACACACTCACCCGCGTATATATAAAAGAACCAACCACTATAATTTACATCAAATTATAGTGCCGCGTCCGAACCGTCCTTTCAAAGGGTGGCTACGAAGCCGGGCCTACCGGGAGGCACGGAGACTCTTAGACGAAGAGTACAAGAGGTATTTCGGGATCTCACAAGAGCAGAGTCGTCCGGCCGAGAATCGCCTACCACCGGTATCTTCCACGTCACCACCGGCTCCGCCGGCTAATCACCCGGAAGTGATACCGCTTCCGCCTCGAACACCATCACCACCTCAGCCACCTCCTTCTCCTCCCCCTCGAACTCCTTCACCCGCGTTTTCCGACGCACTCACTGAAAGTATCCTTCCCGATTTCCAACCACAGTCATCCGATTCGTTCCACCCAACTTCCCCCAGAAGTCCATCTCCGACGAACTCCACTGACAGCGTGGAGTTCCTAGAGGAAATTTCTCCACCCCCACCTAGATCCTATTTCCGGATCCTGGAGAGTGACACTTTTGAGTCACTCATCTCTCAATTTCCGCGGGTTACTACCGCATCTATTCCTCAGGGGGCCTACATTATCGGCCCTCATTACTTTGATCCCCAAGAGATCCGAAATGCCATTACTGGTCGAAGCCCTACCTCAAATATCCCCGTATTCCTCCCAAATTCCACCCATCCAATACTAGTACCTGTAAGATTTTTCAATAATCTTTTCCCCCCTTCCTCCGTTTCCATCCGTGAAGTATGTTAAACCAAACCTATCCGATTTCCCCCCCCCTTTTTTTATTACAATGTATAGTTTAAACATTATAAAAGTGTAACCGTTTTGGAATAGATAATACTGTGTGCCAATAACCATAATGTATAGAGTAGATGTAATAAATATTATTATATAACCGATTAGCATATAATTGCGTGATTTACTATTTGTCAATTAGCCACAATAAATAATGTTACTGATCATTTGTCTCGCTCTCATCTTCTATTTTTAAAACCCGCCTAATGATACAACGACCTCGTAAACACTAAAATTTGCCCTTTCAAAGCTCGCACGTGGTCCATTCCCGAGTTAAAGGGATTTTTCCTTGACTCGAAATTCGGACCGACGATCGCACCGCCCGTAGGAAACAGGCGTCATAGCGTCTTCACGAGACGTTGACCCATATTCCGAAGCGGACAAAAAAAAAAAGGGTGCGTTCGACTCGCCGGTGTTTGTTTCCAGGCAAATACCTGCGAGACTAGAGTCTGACCGTCCTTCCACGCTCCATCCTTTTCTACTCCCTTCCCTCTCTCTCTAAATCCACTTTTCCGGAGCTTGGACGTAACATAAGAAAATAACAATTATGCAGGACGGAAAATATTTTCGTGATAATTTGCTGGAAGTTATGGTCGCAGCATGTTTCTTATACTGCGATGCTTTTGAGATACACGTCCGCGCGCGATTCAGCGGTTCGGCCGTTGAACGTTGAGCGGTTGTGAAGGAAAAGTAGGTAGCATTTCAGAAATTGGTCTGAAATGCGCAACTAATTCCGAGTTGAAGTACATGTATAATTTTTATAATTTTATAAAAAATATATTTGGAGTAATATGTTTATTAATAACATTATTTCTTAAAAAAAAAGAATTACAAAAAAAAAAGGAAAAAGCAGGATCGAGCATAGGATCTTCAACATTTTCACACCTAACGCTCCAGACCACGCTGAGTTCTTGTGGATCACCTATACAAACGCGACCTGTACATACTATAAAACATACGGAAAATCGTAAACTATTATATATCTCGTCAACTATCACGTTTTCAAAT
>NW_017305832.1:60330-63295 GCF_001594115.1 Trachymyrmex septentrionalis | reverse complement strand
TATTAATCACTTTCACGACTTTCCGTGAGCTTTATATACCGCGTTTGTAGAGATGATCCGTAAGAACTCAGCATGGTCTCGGGAATAAGGTACGAGATCAGAATGTTGAAGATCCTATGATCGATCTTGCTTTATCCTTTTTTCCATAATTTTTTTTTTTTAATAAATAACATTATTAATAAATATATTACTTCAAATTATATTTTTATATAATTACATTATACGTGTATTTTTAAATTTTAAATCAACAACTACGAGGTCTGGCTATTAAATAACGAGACTGCGTGCGCAGAAGGCGTCCTAGAGGGGTAGGGTGGGAAACGAATGCAGCGTTGGATAGCTGGAAGTGTCTACTATTCCAGTACGAAAACACGTTTTTGTCGCAGTAGTAGTATTTTTTCTATAGAGGTTAGAAACGAACTTGTTTTTTTCTCGTGCCGATAACAATGTGTGACGAAAAACACGAGCAACGGATCAATGTGAAATTTCTCGTTAAATTAAAAAAAACTCCGACTGAGTGCTATAAGTTGTTGAAGGCCTATGGTGAGAATTCTCTATCTCGTGCGCGCAATCTAACTAAGCGGCAATCCATGCACTGGAAAACTCCTGCATCGCCAAGAATGAAAAAAGCAAGGATGTCGAAATCAAAATTTAAAGCCATGCTAATCGTTTTTTTCGACATCAACGGCATCGTGATGACTGAATGGGTTCCAGAGGGTCAAACTGTAAACCAAACTTACTATTTGACAGTTTTGGCAACACTGCGAGAGCGAGTTCGTAAGAAACGGCCGGAGTTGTGGAAAAACAAGTCGTGGATCTTACACCAGGACAACGCACCTACCCATAACGCGCTGTCTGTGAAGCGTTATTTAGCCGCTAGAGGCACTCCAGTGCTCGAACACGCGCCGTACTCGCCTGATTTAGCACCCTGTGACTTTTTCCTGTTTCCGAAGATCAAGTCTGCCTTAAAAGGAACCCGGTTCGAGTCGATGGAAAAGGTGAAGCGAAAATCGGCGGAGCTCCTAAATGCTCTTACAAAAGAAGACTTCCAGCATTGCTTTGACCAATGGAAAAAACGAATGGAACGGTGTGTGGCGAGGGGAGGGGAGTACATTGAAGGGGAGCATTCAATTGTAGAATAATTTTTAAAACTCTTTTTCATAAGCAGTCTCGTTATTTAATAGCCAGACCTCGTAAATCAACAAATCAACTTAGAAGGATCTGGAGACACGGTAATGTCTCAGTGCTAACACATGGCACGAGACGTTGCCGTGCTCCTTTACGCGAGTCGTCGAGTTGCGTACCAAATCACATCAATAGACAAATAAAAAATTATTTCTATATTGCACAACATGTAAGGACTTTTCAATTTGTAAATAAGATTATATTGACATTATCCTTATAATTTTATTATTCACCTCACTTTCACGACTTTCTGTGCGCTTTATGTACTGCGTTCGTAGATATGAAAGAACTCAGCGTGGTCTCGGGTGTTATTAGGTGCGAGATCAGAATGTTAAAGAACCTATGTTTGATCCTACTTTTTCCTTTTTCTCATAATTTTTTTTTTAACAAATAACGTTATTAATAAACATATTACTCCAAATATATTTTTATAAAATTATAGAAATTATATGTGTACTAGTGTGCTCGGAATTAGTTGCACATTTCGGGCCAATTTCTGAAGTGCTGCCTACTTTTCCCAACTGCTCAACGCTCGACAGCCGAACCGCTGAATCGCGCGCGGATGTGCATCTCAGGAGCGTCACAATATAAGAAATATGTTGCGACCATACCTTTCAGCAAATTATCACGAAAATATTTTCCGTCCTGCAATTGTTATTTTCTTAATAATGTGGTGATTGAACATCATATTAATAAGTAAATGCATTTTACTGAATGTAATGTACTTTTAAAATATTACTTTATTATTTTTATGATACATTCTGGTTTTTTTTTAAAGAGCTACTGACTACGCTTATGTGCCACAGAATGTAATATCTTTTAATATAGAATAATAATAATACTAATTTAAAGCTAATAAGAGTTGACACTGGACAAGGTGCGTAATTTTAATGTTGAATGGTGACTTAACTCCAATAACTCCGTGATGTCTTCTTTGTTCAACATATGAATAAAAAGAAGGCATGTTAAATAAAAAAGACATCACGGAGTTATCGAAATTAAGTCATCATTCCACATTAAAATTATGCACCTCGTCCTGTGTCGACTGTTATTAGCCTTAAATTGATATTGTTATTATTTTAAGTAGTAAGAGTCCGATTAAGATTTTTAATTTTATTATTTTAATATAGAATTTTACTTTATCACGTCATATATTTGATCATTAGTTTGTATTATTTTTTAGTGGAATAAACCTGGAAAATGCATTTAAAAGATGCATCAATAATAGAGCTGCAAAGATAATAGAGTTTTTTCAATAACGTGGATCTAGATACAGTGAACGTTAAAACCACGTTATCCTTTTCTTAAATAGTCCCTAAGAAGAAGGTAATGTGACCATGGTATCGATTATGTATCTTTTTTCTTACGGCGAAAACGTGAAAAGTAAAAATTTTTTGTATGTATGTGTGTACATGTACATGCAACATACATAAAGTTTTTCACTTTTCACGTTTTCGCTCTACAGAAAAAGTTACTTAATCGATATCGTCACCGTATCTGGATAAACGGTATTGCGAAAACTTCCTAATAGCGAAATTATTGTTCATTATAATTATCGTATTGTATTATGTTATTGTCAATTATATTGTAAAATGTATATATACGAGGTCTGTTCAAAAAGTATCGCGAATTTTGTGTTTTTTCAAAAATTATTTATTTATTCATGAATATCTATTTTGTCCCCTTCAAAGTAATCCCCATCAGATATTATACACTTGTGCCAACGTTTTTTCCAATCCTCGAAGCACTTCAAAAAATTATTTTTTGTGATCTTGTTCAG
>NW_017305832.1:43309-59924 GCF_001594115.1 Trachymyrmex septentrionalis | reverse complement strand
CATTCGGAATGCGTCCGCGCACTTAATTTTGTTTTTCACACAAAATTTGATACAGATTCTTTGATCCATTTTTTGGAATAGGCAAAAATCGAAGACGAGCCAAAACACGTGCAAGCAAAGCAGCTGTCAAAAATTAACTGAACATTCAAAATGGCCGAACTTGTCGGCATAAGTGAGAGACATGAGTACCAACATAACGCCACAAAAAAATCGAAAATCGAATATACGTAACCCGCGGAAATTCAAAATTCGCGATACTTTTTGAACAGACCTCGTATATATATATATATATGTATATATTTTAGTAAAAAGTTTGATTTAATAAAGAAAATTATAATTATGCAGGAAGGAAAGTAAAGGATTGATAATTTGCTGGAAGGTACGATCGCAGCATATTTCTTATGGTGCAACACTCCTGAGATACACGCGGCTCAATCGTCGAGCGTTGAGTGATAATAGGCGGCGGGGGAAATAAAGGCGATGCTTCAAAAGTCGGTTCAAAATGTGCAACTATTTCCGAGCACCGAAAAATAACGTGTATTCCAACAACTGTAGGAAGAATATCGAATCACTTCAATAGATAAATAAAAAATTATTTGTACATTGCACAACATATAAAGGCTTTTTAATTTATGAACTATAAAATTATATTGACATCATCTTATAATTATATTAATCACTTTTGCGATTTGGTTCATTATCAGAATTTTCATATATTCGGATAACAGTTATAAAAGAAACATTTAACAGAAAGTACTGATCGACACTAAACGTAACATTATTATAAAAACATGATTTCTTTTCGGATTTTTTCTAAAAGTAAACAGATTTCATATAAAAATACTGGTTTTCTATCTATTCGACGCATACTACGTCGAATTATTTTTGCTACAATTGTCGGTTTAATACTTTTAGAAATACATATATAATTTTAGTAATTGAATAAAAATATATTTGTCCTGTCACATGTGTTTATTAACAATGTTATTTATTAAAAAAAAAATTACAATACGAAAAAAAGAAAAAAGGAATCGATCGTGGGATCTCTAACACTCTGATTTCGCACCCTACGCGCGAGAACACGCCGCAGGTCTTGCAAACCACTTCTATGAATGTGGTATATAATGCTCATGAAAAAACATGGAAATGTCAATATCTCATAAATTATTGTGTTTTGAAATTATTTTTGCCATTATACATAAATTGGAGGGATATACGATTAATATAATTTATTAAAACTTATACGTTATCTATAGTGTCCCTTTTCTCTTATTTATATACGTTAAGCGGCCGAAATTGCCGAGAAAGCATTTTTTGGTCGCTAGAAACAAGCGACCATAGAGAGAAAGAGAGGAGGGAGAGGGGTGAGGGAGGGAAGGAGGGAGGCAGAGGGAGGGGAGAGAGAGGGGGGGGAGAGAGAGAGAGAGAGAGAGAGACAGAGAGACGGTTTGGCGCGGCGCACGAGCAGGACATAGGATTGAAAGAGTGGCGGAATGGTTATTAGAGTAGAGGAGGTATGATCAGAGTGGGAACGAATCTCAGGTCGAGCGACAAATCATGAGACTGCTAGTGCCGGCGTATCGCATGCTACATGAATCTCTTATGATAATTGGTTTATTATAATTGACTTGAAATCTTAAATATTTACTATCCTCCTGAAATGGAATTCGGCATAGTTCTTTATCAATATAAGACATTGTGAATTATTTGATTGAATAATTTAGAAAACGAGAAAATTCTGCTGCCATTATGGCATACTAGGGTTCAATGAATAATTGTAATGGTAACCAAGGTCAAATTAATTAGTGCCATTTAACAAAAAAATTGATTATGTATCCGAGCAAATCAAGCCGTTTTATCATATCATACGGGAGGAGATGGAGGAATGGATTGAATGAAAGTTGAATATAACATTATTGTTACGTTCTATAGACATTTCGATTCTTTTCTTTCGAAAGATTTGGCCCCACGTCGCGACTACGGGCAGCGCCTGTGAGAGTCGAGTGGTGCGTGCTGATAACGGTCTAATGGATCTAAAAAGAGGGACCAAGCGCGCTCCGCAAAACTCGTAAAACGCCAATCAACCAGGAAGAAACAACAATTTTAATGCGGGCACGAAAAAATGACAAGAATACGTAAATGTATCCAAGTCACACGATAACAAAAACTAAGCCTTATCGTCGGAATGTTTTATCTTAGGAAAACAGGCGCTACGTCGCGTTTAAAAAAATCGTAAAACGCATAGATAACTTTCCACGGTAACGTTATCTAAAGTCGGACTCGCGACTGATAAAGGTTGCTCTGTATGTAAAAATACTTGTGGACGATAATCGCCTGTTTTCCTAACCACATTTTCCGCAAGAATAACAAATTGGTCTAGAGCAATCTTGGCTTTTAGAGAAGAACATAAATCATTTCTTCTAGAAATCCCCTTAACGATGCACTTTAGATCAACAGCGACAAGACGCTATAAACATCATAAATCTCGCGAGACATTGCAACTATTGCATCCTAGATAAAGAGCACTATGCCTATTTTTTCGGGGTATAAATAGAGGCCCCCCGGAAGCACAGGAGGCAGTCCGAGTACTCAGAATAGTTGGCACAGTCGATCCGCGTCAGTTGCAAGAATGTCAGTCCAAGTACTCAGAATAGTTAGAATAATCGATCCGCATCAACTGCAAGAGAGTCCGCGTCGCGCCAGTTCACAGTACATTTTCCGTGTCATCCAGCCACCAATCATTGGACTTCTTAGGACTCTTGCATAGACAGCGGCCCTGTTAGCCAAATAACATTAATCGGGGATCCCGTGAATCAAAAAGTAAGTCGTTGTTATTCCTTCCGAGCGTACACTCGCCCTCCCCGTAAATGACATACACCCGTCTATACACACGCACGCACGCACGCACGCACGCACGCACGCACGCACGCACGCACGCACGCACGCACCACACACACACACACACACACACACACACACACACACACACACACATATTGCAACCGCACTCACGAGCGTGGCGCAACTTCGTCGCGCGTTCACAGTAGATTTCCTTATGCAATCGGATTACGGGTGACTTTAAACGAAACGCGACAGAAAGGCGGCTTCTTTTCGCGGCTTCAATCTTTCTTCACGCGGCCACTTTTAAGGGCAACGCAAAATGGCGAAACAATAGTTAGGCGCCAGGCTCGAGGGAGCGTGCCACTCTTTCTCGAAATTACGCGATACTCCTCTATGCGATATTCTAACGGGCTGTGAATGTCGGGTTCTCAACCGGTAGCTCAGCCTCGGAAATGGCAGAGAGGGCGGTTCGTGGTCGAGGATAGAGGATCGTTTGGAGAAGCGAATAGTAGCGACAATAAAGCACACAATAATTAATAATAACAAAAAAATAACAAGTATATTAAATCAGTCTTCGACTTTCATTTATAATACATCTGTCGATAAAATGATGACGATAAGATCTGACCAAACGCAAAAGCTGTTTCGCGCCGGCCTTGAAATGCTTTACGCGGTGCGTACCAATTTCGTTAGAATTCTGCGGCCCGAGCTCACGCCACGCAAGGATACTTTCGCGAATTATGCGAACAATAATTCGCCGCTTCACCCGGCGATAGAATTTGTTAAGAACTGTAACGTAAACACGGCGTGACCTCGTGCGTGCTCGCGGGGCTTTACCACGCTCGACCGAAAGTCAGATAAGGACAGAAGAAGCGCAAAAACTTGATGCTACGCAATCTCGGCAGAATAGTCGCCACTAGTAATTACTACAATCAATTATTGCAATTATCATGACACAAAGCGCCGATACTCTCAAACATGCAGATCGTACGCTGCAGGATTCCGACGACAAGACACGCGATAATATGGCCGTACGGAACGTCGACACGACACGAAACATGACAAGCGACACGCTTACACTAAATGACGAGGCTGTGGCCTTGGCGGACGCAATAAACTTCCCCGACTGTGAATGACCGCTCCAGGAGGCGACCCGTTTGTTCATATTCCACGGGAATCTAATGTATGGCAATGCCACGTGTCTCACTACGTTAGGCCCGAAAACAATGTTTCGATCGGATCGCGCCTCCCCGAGATATTTCTTTATATAAAGTCCTTAAAACCACCAAATCTACGTTTCAGTAAAACTTTTATATCATTTATCCAAAAAGTGCCTTTCTGTTGCTGTATAGACCTGAAAACTACCTTTTCAGCCAAAATTTTAATACGTAGGCTGCTGGAAAAGTTTCTGTAAACAATATGAAAAAAAAAACATGTAAAATTCGGTAAATGGCTTTATTGTTTTTCGAAGTATTCGCTTTTAAGATCGATACATTTTTGTATACGCTCGAACCAATTTTCGAAGCATTTTTTCTACTCTAAGGCTGTAACCTCAGAAATCAGTGTACGAAATGTTTCAACAGCTGCTTCAGGCGACTCAAATCGTTCACCACGCATCTTATTTTTAATGTTTGGGAACAAAAAGAAGTGATTAGGTGATAAATCAGGTGAATACGGACAATGAGTCATCAATTCAACATTATTACTGGATAAAAAATCAACGGTTTGACGTACTGTGTGACAGCTGGCGTTGCCATGATGAAGGATGATGCGACGATTTCGGTTTGTTCTACGTAATTCATTTATGACTTCTGGCAAACAAATTGTTGTATATCAATCAGTATTTACAGTCCTTCGATCCTCTAAAGCTGCGTGCGTGCTTGCGTGCGTGCGTGCGTGCGTGCGGGCGTGCGTGCGTGTGTGTGTCACTTATGTATATCCTATTATGTTAGTTAAGATCTTACATAAATAATATATTATATTCATAGTCATTTTTTATGTTTAAGACCGTCTTAAGTTGATCTTGAGGTGTCACGAACCAATAAGAGAACACTTTTTAGTGTCTTAAGATATTATTTAAAACGGTCTTGAAATAAGAATCGACTATGAATACCAGCCTATGAATACCGACCATACTTAAATTTTTTGTATAAGATAGGGGGCAGGGCCCTTAAACATATATCTAGAGTTACATCTAGAGTCCTAGATATATAAGAGAAGTGCGACCGGCGCTAAGCGTCCTGATTGGTTATTGCACTTGACCTAGCAATCATGAGATTCATTCATTGGTATTAGAAATGGCTGACGAATAGATGATTGGCAGATTCCATAGTCTATCTACAAAAGACGCCATTTTTAGTGTTTTTTAGTAACTTACTTTTGTAATATTGACAATAATACTGCCATTGACATAACTGCCATAAATCGGTTGCGCTCCTTTTATATCTAAGATTCTAGTTACATCAAAATGTCTCGAAATGTTTTTGATATTTTTGGAAGAAACGAAATTTTTTTCAACCTGGTTATTTTGTATCTTTGAAATTGAGTTATGTCGGACAAATAATCATATGAAGTTTTAGTCTTAAATGTGTGAGACAAATCACTCTTTAATATTTTTTAGCGTATTTTGTAATACATCTTATATATTGAAATCATTATCTAGTAATTACCGCAAAGGCGCATGACGCGCTAATGAATTCTTGACGTTTTCGTCGCTGAACCAATGAGCGACTTATGTAAACCAATATGTCATTTTATGTCCTATTCTCGAAGGTCCATTAACCTTGTGCTACTGTTATATAGTTTATATCATTTTGTGTGTGATTACCATTAGACGGGGAGCACAGGCTTTTGTTTAACACATAATGCATAAGAAAATGTACCAATCAAAATTCTTCGTTTCCTTCCTTTCCGATTCCGTTTTCTCCATGTCCATGGGACGGCTCTCTAAGGATCCTTATACAGACAACAGCGCTTTGACATCGAATGCTGATTGGTGAAAAACGAATGAAGAGGGTAAAATTTATCTCCATTTGTTTTTCACCAATCAGCGTTTGGTGTCAAAGCGCTGTTGTCTGTATAAAGATCCGGGCTAAGGGAACATTTATAGCCGTAATCGTATGCCGTAATCTATAAGATTGACCAATTATAGTTGAGTATTTTCCTTTCATTCAACTGTAAGAGGAGAATACTCAACTGTAATTAGTCAATTCGCACACTCTAACTTTAAAGACTAATCTACATTGGTCGTATCCTAATGTCGCAAGCATTGTAAGTGTCGTGCGATTTTAAAATTAAAGCATCAGATTGGTTAAAGTAACAAGCTTGTGACTTGCGACGTCTACGATACGACCAATGTAGAATGGCCTTAAGGCCATGGCACACAAAACTTAAGGTAGACGTAAGCGGGAAATCAACATGTTGGATTGGCTACTGCTTACGATATGGTCTTATGGACTTTACTGTGATTGGCCAATTTGCTTACTGCTTACATTTTGCTTAACTTTTTTTCTGTGCCATGACTTGTAAGGCTAATATTACATTTGTTATGACAAAGATTTTAAGTTCATTGATTAATTATAGGATAGAGAATCCGACAACTTCTCTTTCCTGTAGTCAATTAATAGGCTTGAAATCTTTGTCGTACGACAAATGTAATATTAGTCTAATGTTTAGTGCATTAGACACGATGAGCGATGAGCGACGAGCGATATTCAATGAGAGCTCAATTTTACATCGTCGCGTGAGAAAAAGCAGCCTTTCATTATATATCGTTCATCGCTCGTAACTCATCGCGTTCAGTATGCACTAGGCATAATTCTCTGTGGAAACTTTTAATCATTGATAAAGGCCATTCTACATTGATCGTAGACGTCGCAAGTCACAAGCTTGTTGCTTCAGCCAATCTAAAAGTGCATTCACATGCAAGCGTCAAGCAGCGGAAGTAGCAACCAATCAGCAAGGTATCATTCTACATTGTCGTATCATAGCATTAGAAGCGTTGTAAGCATCATGCGACTTTAAAATTGAAGCATCGGATTGGCTGAAGCAACAAGCTTGTGATGTCTACGATACGACCAATATAGAATAGCCTTTAAAGCATCGCACGATGCTTATGATGCTTCCGACGCTACGATATGACCAATGTAGAATGGTCTTTAGAAAGCAAAAAATTTACTGGTTACCGCATTGCTGCGTTCTGTATACTGTTCAAATAGTAGCTTTTAGGATTATGTGTTATTATAAAAGAACCATTGCTGCTCTCGATTTTAGCTTAAGAAATAGATAAGTAGTAAAATAATTTATAAACATATATTTTCTCATGTGTGCAGAAAAAATAAATATTTAGGTTCTTTATAATACGACCCAGCAAGAAATGAATCGTCATTTCTTCGAATTGATGATTTCGACATTGATTCGACGGCGAAGTGCCGATCATTTCTCGCTGGGGAATCACTATAATGTAATAAATTGTTCACTACTTTTACGCAGATATTATTAAGACTTTTTATAAGATTAAGGAAACTTCACTAATTTGATAAAAACCATACGGATATAATAAATAATGTGTATTCTTTAAAAAAAGATAACAATACACACTGTTACGTCCAGCGGACTCGCACTCTTTTCTTTCGTAGAGATCTGGAATTCGTCGAAACATTAAAATTTTATCTTCTTTCCTTTTTTTTTCTCTATCTTAAAAACTAAAACAAGAAATCCAGTATCTCCTCATGAATGTCGCTTCGAGATAAAAATCAATAATAAATATGTATGGAAAGCGTAAGACCGGCGCCAAGATTAACGGTCAAGTCGTAGATGATTCTCGCGAATCCGTAATTACAAAATTTAAGAAACGGCACGCGACGTTCAGGGGTAAATTCTGGATGGTCCCGTGGCGACGATGCATGCTCACCTTCTCGACGCCCGATACGTGCGTTTTCCCATAAATCTTAAGATCATTAATTTGTCTAGAAAAGAAGTTCTAGATGAATCTACAGAGAAAAGCAGTCAGTAAAGTATACATGTATGTTTAATTCATTTTTATTATATATATTAAAAGTATATTTAAAATAAGTGGATTTGCGAAATAATATTTTAATGAAAAATATTTGGTTACCGTTATCACTTCAAGTTCTGTGGAAAGTGATAACGAAGACAATCAAAGATTTTTTACTTACGTCATACCATCTCTATTTTTTTCAAAAAGATGTAAATGTACGTTTTAAATATTGATGCTAGTTTGTTAAGAAGCGAAGTTCTAGATGAATTGACAGAATAAAGTAATCAGTAGGATATGTTTGATTAATTTTCAGTTATATTTTGTATATCGAAAGTACTTAATCGAATAGATTTGACAAATATCAATGCATTGAAATGTCTTTTGTTACCTTCGTTATCATTTGAAGTTTTAAAGTGGTAAGGCAACTAAATATTTTTTGCTTACTTTATATCGTCTTTATTTTTTCAAAAAAAATCTTAATTTTTGTAATAATTTAACATGATAATACCACAATTTGTTAAGAAATGAAGTCCTAAATAAATTTATAGAGAAAAACAATCTCAGCGAAGTAAATTTGGTTCATTTTTGTATATCAATAATATAGTGTTTAAAATTAATAGATTTGAGTACCACTTCAGTAAAAAATCTTTAGTTATCTTTGTTATCGCTTCAAATGTAATTAATGAAAAATGTTTTATTGAATCAAAAGTAAACAAAAACAGTTTTTCTCTATAAATTTATTTAGGACTTCATTTCTTAACAAATTATCATGTTAAATTATTACAAAAATTACGATTTTTTTTGAAAAAATAAAGACGATATAAAGTAAGCGAAAAATATTTAGTTGCCTTACCACTTTAAAACTTCAAATGATAACGAAAGGTAACAAAAGACATTTCAATGCATTGATATTTGTCAAACAGTATAAAGACTCTTCGTATGTAACATAAATAAAAACAACTAAAGGATGAAATAAGAGTCAGCGCATAAAATAGAACACATATACTATAATAAAAGACATTAATCAGAGATACAAAAAGTGAACAAAGAAGAACGACGTATATTAATATTCGAAGAAAAGGTACCATTACAAGTTTCGGCTGCTAGATTGAACCCTCTTCAGATGTTAACAAAAGTGAATAGAATAAAAAATAGTAAAAAAAAAATAAATATAAATAAATAATTCTTGTCGCAACATTCATAGAACGCGAAAATGTGCAATTCGATTGAGTCTAGACTAGAGCACGACATTATTCATACGATTGAGCAGTCAAAGTGATGTCAAGTCTCATAGCCAAGTTCTAGTTGATAAAAGGAAAAAGGAAAAGAACTCTTATAAAAAGTAAACTTAAATAACTTGACAACCGCAATTGAGATAAAAAAGTGAACACTCACCAACGAACATGAGTAAGCCAATGAAAACTAGTGTATCTGTATAAGGTATGAACGCCGGCGAATGGACTGCAAATACGAGAGCCGAACTCTCAGTGTCGCACACAACGTGACCGCTCGCTGAAACGGAACGCCACGTACTAAAAGAGGAGACGGGCTGTCAGTATCGAAAAGTCAAACTTTGTTTACAATAAGCAAATATGCCTTGTGAAGACCTTTAGTGTCCGTTTGCAGATTGAGACTGTTTTCTGTTTCTTAATGTGAAGCATTTCTGAGATCAAACGTTTTCTATAAGAAGGCTTTTCATCTAAGATTTGGACATTGTCCCATTGGAAATCGTGATTATAAAGTAGCCTATGTTTGGTGATGACAGAGCGGGCAGAAGTTTTATGCCTGATATGGTTGTGATGTTCGACAATTCTAGTTTTTAATTGCCTGCCCGTCTGTCCCACGTAAGACGCGTCACAATTATTGCATGATATTTTGTAAGCGACATTGCTTTTCAATGTAAGAGGACAAGTGTCCTTCTGAACTTTAATGTATTTGCCCATTTTGTTGGGGCTATGAAAGGCTACTCTAATATCGCTTTTATTTTTATTTAATATTCTAAATTTCTCCGTGTAAAGCGGAATGCAAGGAACCGTAAGCCAAGAGGTAGTTTCATTCGTTTTGACAGATATTGTCAGTCAAAACATTATGTACTTTTTAATCAAATTTTTAATCCATTGATTGATAGTGTCAAAAATGAAGTTCAGTGGATAGTCATTCTGTAATAAAATTAATAGTAGTTAATAATGAAAGTCAAATTTTTTGTGTGAAACATACCGTCAGATAATAAAAAAGCTCTGTCAATTAACGAAAAGATGGTGCCTTTTTTCTGTGTCAATGGATGATTGGAATAAAAGTTCAGAAACCTACCTGAGAACGTTGGCTTACGGTACCAATCGAAATTAAAGCGATTTCTGTTGATAGACACAGTGATGGAAATTTATCGTATCTCCCCCTCTTTCAAGTAAACTGCAGGCGCGGATGGAATGAATTAAATTGTTCTAATAACCCATCGATTTGTGAGGGAGACACCGCAGTACATATGTCATCAACGTATTTATAGTAAAATAAAATGTCAAAATTCAATGACATCAAGGACACCGTCTCCAATCTCCTCATCACTAAGTCTGCTATTATCGGTGATATTGGAGAGCTCATGAGAGTGCCAAAGCTTTGTTTGTAAATTACATTGTTAAAGGAAAAAAAGGTAGAATCCAAGACAAACTGTATTGCTCCCAAGAACTTCTTGGGTAGCGAGCAATCCCTGGAAATAACATTCCATTGCTCATTCACACAGTCGACCGCTATATCACATAGATCATCTTCCCTGTCCACTATCAGAGACGGATGGTTCCTTAACTTATCTTCCTTTGACATTCCAATTGACATACAATGTTTTTTACAATTAGGCGAAAATTTCGCTCTTCCGTTCAATAACAAACACAGAATCATATTTGATTGTATAAAGAACGTTGAGAGTAGCACACAACGTATGCCTATTGATAAGAGGATTGCTATCACTAACCATTCGATTCCAATTTTGGACAATATCATATCCTCTCCAATTTTTACATCACCGATGGACAAACTATTGTTGAGAATGGAATCTGATACACGCAACTTTATATCGGAACATTCTAACATCATTTTTACACACTCGGATAAAGGCAACGTCACGGTCACTTTGGATAAAGACGCATACTTGAACAAAATGACCACTTTATTGAGTGACGTAGACACATATGTTCTGGTCAATAAAGATCCTACTAAGAAACTCACGACGGCTTTAAGGTCCATGCTCACCAAATGGAAAACAAAAAATTATATTAGCGACACTAAGTACAGAACGTTATATTGTAATGATGGATCACTTCCGAGAGTCTATGGATTGCCGAAGATTCATAAACCTGGTTGTCCTCTAAGGGTCATCGTCTCTTCGATAGGTAGTCCGCTGTATCCATTGGCTACATATTTGCATAACATATTATTCAAATCCATTCCCAAAGCGAATAGTTACATTAAAAATAGTTTCGAATTAGTCGATAAATTAAAAAGGTTACACATTACAGATGAATACAAATTAATTTCATTGGATGTTAATTCTTTGTTCACAATGTTCTAATGGAGATAGCGATCGACTGTGTTAATGAACAGTGGGATTTCATTTTCAGAGATTGCCCTCTTCCTAGGGAGGAGTTTCTGGCAGCGATAAAGTTTATTCTCGATTCCAAATTTTTTTCATTTAACAATGTAATTATAAGCAAAGCTTGGGCACTCCCATGGGTTTTCCTTTATCTTCTGTAATAGCGGACTTGGTGATGAAGAGACTTGAGACAGTGTCCTTGATGTCGTTGGACTTAGATGTAGTATTTTATTTCAGATACGTGGATGACATTTGTACTGCGAGTGTTTCTTCGAAAATTGATTTGTTATTAGAACAATTTAACTTATTCCATCCGCGTTTGCAATTTACTTCAAAAGTGGGGGGAGATGAAATTCATTTTTTGGATGTTACTATATCTATTAATGAGAACAAGTTTGGTTTTGATTGGTACCGTAAGCCGACCTTTTCAGGGAGGTTTCTGAATTTTAATTCTAACCATTCCATGGTACAAAAGAGAGGGACAATTTTTTCACTGGTTGACAGAGCTTTTTTACTATCAGACTTTAAGTTTCATATACAGAATTTGATGTTTATTATCAACATTTTATTAGACAATGACTATCCACTGACCTTCATTTTTGACACAGTCAATCAACGTATAAAAAATTTGATTAGAAACATAGACACATAACACATAGAGTTTTGGCTGACAATGGCGGGATGAGTGAATCTGTTTCTTGGCTTACGGTACCATTTATCCTTTTCCACACGAAAAAGTTCAAACGTTTCAATAAAAACGACATCAGGATATCTTTCCGTAGTCTCAATAAATTGAACAAATACATCAAAGTACAGAAAGATATTTGTCCACATACATCGAAGAGCAATGTGGTTTACAGGATTTCGTGTGGTGATTGTGATGCTTCATACATGGTACAGACGAGCAGAAAATTAAAAACCAGGAACATCGCAATCACATTAGATATAACACTTCTGGGCGTTCTGTCATAACTGAGCGTAGGAGACAGCTGGATCACGAATTCCAATGGGACGAAATCATAATTTTAGACGAAGAGCTTTGTTATCGGAGATGTTTGGTTTTCGAAATGCTTAATATCAGAAAGCAGAAGAATGGTCTCAATTTACAAACTGACACCGATGGCCTCCACAAGGCTTATATTCCCATCATAAATAAAGTTTGACTTTCTGATACTAGCAGTCGATCTCCTCTCTCAGTCTGTTTTGATCCGCACTACTGAATGTACATAGTGGTCGGCGCGTAATGTCTGTCTTACACATCTGCGTTCTTTCTTGCTGTATATATTCCGAAAGTTCTTTATTCCTTTTTTGACACGCGCGTTTGAATTTTTTTTACACATGATTTCTGATTTGATTATATTTTTTATTATTTTTATTAGATTTCCGGTATGTTAATTCATTTACGCGTAGATCTTTTTGTATACAGTTTTTAAGTTTTTCTTTTTGTCAACTAGAGCTTTGCCAAAATTTTTAATACATTTGACGGTTCAATCGTACGGAAAGAATGTCGAACTCTATATCAAGACTCACCCTGTGAATGTGCGATCATTTGCGATAATTGATTTTGTTTTGCGACTTTTTCGTTATGTTAATGTCTGAAGAGGGCTCAATCCGGTAGCCGAAACTTGTAACGTTATGTAATTTTACCTTTGTGAATTGAAATATATTCTTTTGTTAATTTCAAAGAAACGTGTTGACTCTTACTTTGCCCGTTACTTATTATCATTTGGTTTGTATAGAAAGAGTCCTTTGATTTGTTACTTATTCATTAAATTTGTTCTTAGTACTATAATGTTTCTGTTTACTAATAAAATAAGATAAAATTTCTGTTTACAATTGAAAATTTTTATAACTTTGACGAAATTATGGAAAGTTCTCTTGATAAATACATAACATATGTACAATAGTTTTAAAATTTATTTCTAAATATTTTAAATTCTCTGTTTCTCATTTGTTATATCCTTGATATAATATTGCTGATAATAAAAATTAATATATTGTATGTATACTCGTATTAAACATTACTTTAAAGTTGTTATACTTGTATATTTTGTTTTCAGAGGATATTTCAGAGGATGAAGACAATGATAATTATGCAAACTATGTTGCTTCCAGTGGTTCAGAAACTTCAGATGATGAATCGAATACTTCTACTAATTCTCAAAGCTTTAATAAGAAATCTAATACTACAAATAGTAGTCTTGAAACATATTACTGAAGGAAATGTTTGTGATGACACAAATCTTATTGTGTCTAAATCTCAAGGAAAAGGAGCAAATAAAAAATACTTTTGTATGTATTGCAAAAAATTACAAACTAAATTTGCAAGAAACTTAGAGACTATTCATAAAAATAAAGCAGATGTAAAAAAATTAATTTATCTTTCTAAAGGTGAATATAATAATTTATGCACATACCATTCTGAATCAAATGTATTTTATATACAAGATAAATCGTTTTAAGCGATAAACAAAAATATTTCGGAATCATTAAATTTAAGATCAAAGTGTTTCAGACAAAAGTTGTAGGCTTGAAGGGGGACGACTAATGGTAAAATCAATTTTCAAAAGAATTAATTTTTCGAAATCACATAAAGGTCACCTCCATTTCTTTAAATGGAATGGTATGATTTTTTTATATAATATGATTTTTCTAATTATTCTATACATAAAAGTATTAAAGTAAAAAAAATCAATAGTATTTACGAAATATTTTAATTAATAGTTTAATTGTCAAAATGTGCCACATTAAAGTATAAAATATCTCGTATTATAGATTTTTTTACCTTAATACTTTTATATGCAGAATAATTGTAGAAATCATATTCTGTGAAAACAATTGTTTTGTGACGGATGGCTGGTGTCACCTTGTACGAAGAGCTCGCTCGCCAAGGCGGCGTGTAATAAACAATGACTCTCTTGATTGTAATAAGTTAGATTTTATTATAGAGTCGAATTCAGATTTGTTTGAAGCGGGCGGTAAGCGATGCTCGTAGTAATAATGTTGCGACAACTGAAGCGTTCGGTTCGATGCATGCACAGGTAATTCGCACTTGATACAACGTTGAATAATTTCGCATTCGAAAAAGTGTGTATTGCGAGTAGTGACGAGACCGGTAAATCTCGTCGGAAACGCCGGTAAGTCTCGCGCACTGAACAGTCTCGCGGTACGCGTATACCGATCACGTTATGTGATAGCAGGCAGCGCTGATACGCGACGACAAGTCGATTCGTTCGCACTTAACTTTCGCGAAGATGCGTTAAGAGCGAGGAGCGATATTTGACGTACATTGATCGGGATCCGGTGGTGAACTCACTATTCTCACACGGAGCGTGTGCGCGATCGACGGTTTTCTGGATTTGCGCAAGGGGGGTCGTGTGCTATTTGAGACAAATAGCGTAATTAGCATAGGATCGAGATATGCTCGTGTTTTGATCGCTTGGTGTCGACGAGCTGTTTGCTTGCTCCGAGAATATGAAAAGATTATAACGATAATTCAGCAATAACAATCATTATTCTATTTTAAAAAATGGAGGTGATCTCCACATGATCTTGAAAAATCAGTTTTTTTGAAAATTGATTTTATCATTACACAGATCTGTGCAAATAATGGGGTTTTGTTTGTTGTTGGGCAGCTGAGAGTCGTTTCCGAACCAGTTTTTTGCGTAGAATCCGAGCTAAGAATTGTCCCATCACGTCAGGATTTTGAGATATTTGAGGTAATGTAACCGAAAAATGGCTATTTTGGGGATGTTTGAGGTTAGAAAAAGTGTGTAACAAAATTTTTGTAATTTTTTCTACCTATCTAATCTTTTAGTACTAGTTTTCCTCTACAAAAACAGCCCCTGAGCGTTGCCCTACGTTGTTCCTTTCCAAAGTTATGTCTATTTTAAGATCACATATTCGCGGTATTTGACTGGTTGCTTGTTAATGAGGTTATCAAAAATGAACGGATTCACACCAACGTTGGTATTCAGGGGTTTTCGAGGTTGCTGATCAAGAACCTGTTGTCAGTAAATATTAGAAGTATCTCCAGGTACCTCTAAATGAGTCAAAGAATGGGGAATGAAATCGAAAATTTCGATACACAACAAGGAAATTTCTCCCTCGGAGTCTTCCAAGACAAAGATCACAATTTCGAATTATCGCCTTCCTGATCGTCAGTTAAACCTTAATAATTGACCCTGACGTGATGGGACAATTCTCAGCTCGGATTCGGATTCTACGCAAAAAACTGGTGCGGAAATGACTCTCAGTTGCCCAACAACAAACCCTTGCAGATCTGTGTTATTTGTCCTTCTTCAAGCCGTATAATGTTTTTCTGAAACATTTTTTCTTAAATTTTAAGTTTTCGGGATATTTAGTGTATTAGAATTATTCTATATACCTTTATTTAAAAATTTTCATTATGATTTTTCTTAGATAATTCAGAAAGAAAGGCCATTATAGACGTTATTAAAAAAGTAATTTTTTATATAATACTTTCTCGCAGCTTTATACAGGAGAATGGTTAGTATCTCGTAGGTCTTCGGAAGCTAATAAATCTGCATCAGATTTTATTGCTTGTCCAAAGTGTAAGAGTTATTACCAAGTGTACAAGTATGAAATGTGGATTTGAGAAAACAGATGGCGCATCAATGCAGTGTGTGGTATAAAGATTTGACTATTATGCCATTTTGAAGTGCCATCAACAAGTGTCAGACGCGCACGAGTGATAAATTGAAAAAGTATTTGCATAGTGTTGTGTTGCTGTGTTCGATATGTCGAAATTTATACCAAACAAAGAGCATTCGCGGACAGCATTAATTTTTTGTTTTCATTTGAAGAAAATTGCTGCTGAATCATACCGATTACTTCGAGAAGCTTATGGTGAACATGCTCCATCGCAAGATATGTGTGAACGATGGTTTCGGCGTTTTAAAAGTGGTGACTTCGATGTTGCAGACAAGGAACACGGAAAATCGCCAAAAAGGTACGAAGATGTGGAATTGCAAGCATTGTTGGACGAAGATGATTCACAAACACAAAAACAACTCGCAGAGCAATTGAGCGTTAGTCAACAAGCTGTTTCCAATCGCCTACGAGAGATGGGAAAGATTCAGAAGACCGGAAGATGGGTACCGCATGAGTTGGACGGCAGGCAGATGGAGAGGCGCAAAAACACATGTGAAATTTTGCTTGCACGATACAAA
>NW_017305832.1:31812-43038 GCF_001594115.1 Trachymyrmex septentrionalis | reverse complement strand
CAGACTTGGCTCCTTCCGATTACCACTTGTTTGCATCGATGGGTCACGCACTTGATGAGCAGCGCTTTGGTTCGTACGAAGATGTGAAAAAATGGCTCGATGAATGGTTCGCGGCAAAGGGGGAAGATTTTTACTGGCGTGGTATCCACAAATTGCCCGAAAGATGGGAAAAATGTGTAACTAGCAATGGAGCATACTTTGAATAAAGCTCTTTTTATCATTCTTCCGAATTTAACGTGTTTTTTTTTTGGAAAAAAAATCCGCATTTCATAGTTCATCATACTTGTACACCTGGTATACAAAAAATAACGTAAGGTATCACTTTCAAAATTGTAACGGAAACAGTATCGGTAGACGCGTTATGATACTTGGTAGAAAAATACACTCACAAATACACAAAAAGCCAGCGATATATTATAGTTAGGAAAATAATCTTTCCAATTTTAAAAGATGACAGTGTGTATAAAATTTTAAAATACGATGAGTTAGTGATATTTCGGGCAAATAAATTATGTAGAAAATTTAGAAATCAACGTCATCATGATACATATAATAAGAGCAGAATTAAGACTGTTAGGTCGTTTCTTAATTTCTTCTTATCAGAAAATTTAATTTAAATATCACTGATTTTACCTCCATATATAAACCACACTATGAGTTATGCATTTTAGCTGCTGAAGATGTGGCAATTTGATTCTGATTGTAGAATGCGCGGTTCGCGCCCAAAAGGATACGCGTAACCCGCGCGCAAGGCATCACGGGAGCGTTTTCCGCTCACGCGTTCGGCCGTTGGTACGTTTTTGTTTTTGGGTTTTTTCCCGGTTCGCTGCTATTGTGTTGTGTGCAGCGATGCGCGAATGAAGCGAGATTGGCGAGGTTATGGTTTGTAGAGTGAGAGTTCAGTGGATTGCGTTGTCGAATAAAGGGCGTGCCTATTCGCCGAACAGTCTTTGAGTGTATCATTCTTCTTCCCGTGACCCATTAATTTGGCGCAACAACACTGATATTAATAAATTTAAAACCCCGTCTATCATTACACGAATTGGTACTTTCTTAAAAAAATTTGGAAACTGAATATATAAAAAAGATGGTAATGAAAGTAAGGAATGTAGAAAATTTCATGAAACTTTTACAAAAAGATTATGGAACAACAATAAATAAAATTGTAGAGGAAACTGTAATACAAAATAAAAGACATAGTATAATTGAATTACCAAATATGAATGATATATAGAAATTGTATAACTTTGAAAAAAAAGAAATATATTGTACAATGAGCTCATTAAATCCTGCAACTCTAGTACATGGTCGGAATTATTAAAAGTAACACTCATTTCTATGCAAGTTTATAACAGAAGAAAAGTAGGTGAAATAGAAAAAGTTTTAGAAGGTTATAAATATTTTAAAAATATTGGAAAACACACAAATCTCGAAGTGTATAATTCATTATCAAAAACTAGGAAAGAGATAATATTTTTAATAATTAACTCTTTATGGTCACACTTAAAAAAAATCACACGATGGTTATCCTGAATCAAAATGAACCGAATCATTTTTGAATTGTTATCAAATCAATAGTATTATAAGGATTATAAATAAGTTTCAACCGTTTGACAAACAATGGCGCCACCAGTATGTTATAGTTAAAATTGTCAGCTGTAAAACGTCATATCGTAAGGTTGGACATCTGGCAAAAACATAATCTTGAAATATTAGCAATTTTGTATCAGCATCTTATATCTTTTTTTGTGCGAAAATGTGAAGTTTTTACTTTAATTTACTTTAATTTACTTCTTTAATTTGAAGAAATCTGCAGCTGAGGCGCATCGATTGGTTGTAGAAGCATATGGTGAGGCTGCCTTAAGTGAGAGAAGTTGCCGTGAGTGGTTTCAAAAGTTTAAAAACAGTGAATTTGACGTCGAAGACAAAGAACGTAGCGGAAGGCCGAAAGTGTACGAAGACGCGGAATTGGAAGCATTATTGGATGAAGATTCGTGCCAAACGCAAGAAGCACTTGCACTTACATTAGGAGTGACTCAACCAGCAATTTCACATCGCTTAAAATCGTTGGGAATGATTCAAAAGCAAGGAAATTGAGTTCCATATGAATTGAAAACGAGAAACGTTGAACGCCGATTTTTCACATGTGAAATGCTGCTTGCCAGGTATAAACGAAAGGGTTTTTTGCACCGTGTAGTCACTGGTGATGAAAAATGGATTCACTATGATAACCCAAAGAAGAAGAAATCATGGGGACCACCTGGCCATGCTTCAACATCGACAGCCAAGCCGAACATTCATGGGAAATAGCTCATGTTATGTATTTGGTGGGATCAGTTAGATGTCGTTTATTATGAGTTGCTCAAATCGAACGAAATCATTACTGGAGCTCTCTACCGAACACAATTGATGAGATTGAGTCGAGCACTTAAGGAAAAACGTGCCCACTACTACTCCAGACACGACAAAGTTATACATGATAATTCTTCTGCATGATAATGTTCGTCCACATATTGCGGCGCCGGTCAAAACCTACTCGGAAACACTCAATTGGGAAGTTTTGATAGGCGATGGCAATATATAGAAAACAATATTTCATTACCAAAGGAAGAATTTTTTAAAGCTATTACCTTGTTACCTTAATTCCACTTATTTTTGCTTTAATGATGGGTTTTATAAACAATCTTTTGGCGTTTCTATGGGATCTCCGTTATCATCAATTGCAGCGGATCTTGTGATGCAAGATTTAGAAGAATTCACACTTGAAAAATTACGGTTCACATTAAATTTTTATTATAGGTATATTGATGACATTGCTTTGTCCACTAAAAAACAGAATATTAATATAATTTTAAAAAATTTTAACGAATATGAGTTTAGATTAAAATTTACTATAGAGCTTGGTGGTGATAAATTAAATTTTTTAGACCTAACTTTAATCAAAGAAGACAAAAAACTAATTTACAATTGGTATCAAAAACTTATATCCTCTTCAAGATATTTAAATTATTGTTTATGTCATCCATTAAGTAAAAAAATAGGTACTATTATGGGATTAACGGACCGAGTGTTAATGTTATGAAAAATTTCACGAATTAAATTTCCATAAAATAATCAACATTTTACTAAATAACGGATATCCTTTGGAGCTTATTTTTAACACTATCAAAAAGAGATTGTTTAAAAAATCTAGAGATCAGAATAATAATGTAACTCACACGAATAACGAAGAACAGACAGACAAAAATTTGACTACATTTTTTACAATATCTTATGTTCCATCAATATCAGAAAAATTCAAACGATTTTTCAACAATAACAGGGCAGTTCGTCTTGTCTATGTAAGATTAAATAAACTGAATTCTTTCATTAAAAATTAAAAAAATAAATAGACATTACTTTCACAAACCAACGTAGTATACAGAGTTAATTGTCAGGAATGGGATGCATCTTACGTAGAACAAACGAAACGTTGCTTAAGAGCAGATTAGATGAACATCGCAATCATATCAAAAGGAACACGAAACAAAAATCCGTAATTTCTGAACATAGATTGGAACATAATCATGATTTTGATTGGAATTACACAAAGATCTTAGACAGAGAAAAGAATTATAACAAACGATTCATTTCAGAATCAATTTTTATTAACAAACAAAAAATAGACTAAATGTGCAGGAGGACACAGAATTTCTAGATCCATTATACCTAGAACTATTTAAAAAGTTTTGATATTTCCATGTTTTATTTCTTTGATTTATTGTATGAAACATGTATATAAATTGTATTACGTTATATTTATAATATATATATTATATTTATTTATCACTATGTGATATTTTATACCTATAACTAACGACAATTGATTTTCACGTCTCACATACTCTTTGAACGTCTTTGTGCTAACATGTTTTAGCTCACATATCATCATTACATTATTATAGATAAATTTTTTGTTGAATTGATTTAATTTATGTTTTAATGATTTATTCAACTTTATTAAATTGCAGATAATTTTAAATGCTAGATTTGAGTGTTTTGTCAGATATGACAAATGGCATTATTATCAATTTATGAATATATTAATAACTTAACGATACTTCAATTTGCTTCGCATCGCATCTTTTATATTAAATTTATACGTCATCGATTTTATTTTTATTTTTACACTGAAGATGACCCAATTAAAAGGATTGAAACGTTTGTCAATTTTTCTCAAGAATAAAGTATGCGATTTCACATACGTCCTAATCTAACCTGTGTTGGCTTGCATTGGTTGATTTACATCTATTCTTAAACAAATATTAATTCGACGTAGAAATCGTTTATCAGATGAAATGTTTGAAAAACTTTTGTTTTTAAAAAATAAAAATTTATAAAAATATGAAATCGCATTTTTTGTATCCTAAATTGTTTTACTACCTAATAATTACTTAAAAACTATCTTAAAAATTATCTAGATAACATTTTTTTAAATTTTTTATTTATCTAGATTAATATAAAATTAATCATCTTTATTTTATTTAAGATACATTTTTGTGTGATTTATCTTATCTATATCTAATAATTTTTAATTATCTAAGCGCAACATTGCTTATTGTAAGGATCGAGATATTTCGCTCGTAATTTTCGGCCTACACCTAACTGAACGCGCTTAATCGCTATTAAATTGCCTAATTTATATTTCGATAGTTTTTTTACGTCTAAGATTGATGATTTTCTTTCTGAATCTTTCAAATTTGTTCTTTTGCTTGATTCGTTGATTCGTGTAACATTGTTTCTTTTTTAATTGATGCTGAAATTCTTTTTCTAATAATTCCTTAATATTCGAATCTTTTTGTCGCATCTTAGTATTAATTAATAATTTAAATAGTGTTGTATTGATTCTATGCTGATATGTTGAATTGAGAGTTTGTTGTAATAATGGTATATGTTCATACTATTTGATCGGATCATTTAAAGACATCTTTATGTGTGTTAAGAGCAAAATGCTTGTACAGTTAATTCGTTCTACTTGCCTGTTTACATGTGGTAAACCAGTCGTGATCATATTATATTTTATTCCTTCTTGTTTGCAATAGTCAGAAAATTCTTGCGACGAAAATGCTGTTCCATGATCAGAAATTAAAATAGCAGGACTACCAAAATTTGTTTTTGTAACTCTAATTTAGAAATTACTTCTCTAGTAATTGTCGACTTAACAGTGTATATCCAAGTGAATTTCGTAAAACTATCAATTATTATGAAAATGCGATTATAATTCTTGTGCGTAGATTCTAGTGGTCCTAAATGGTCTACGTGATAGAAATACAAAGATGGATTTAATGAATTTTTCTAATGGATTTCTAGGAAGCCTTTTTGCTTGCCTTCCTTTTTGTTTAAAAATATGCACGGTATACAATTAAAAATAAATCTTTCAAGTTTTTTTTTTCAACTTTGGAATATATTAATCAAGCTTTAAATTTTGCTCAGTTCGTTTTACAGAGAAATGATCTTTGTCGTGAACCGTTTGAATCACTTCATTATACATCTAGATTTCAATAACACTAATAATTCTTGACCGTCTTTATACGAGGTCTGTTCAAAAAGTATCGCGAATTTTGTGTTTTTTCAAAAATTATTTATTTATTCATGAATATCTATTTTGTCCCCTTCAAAGTAATCCCCATCAGATATTATACACTTGTGCCAACGTTTTTTCCAATCCTCGAAGCACTTAAAAAAATTATTTTTTGTGATCTTGTTCAGCTCCTCCTTCGATGCCGTCTTTATCTCCTCAATCGTAGCGTAGCGTCGTCCTTTCATGGGCCTCTTCAGTTTCGGGAACAAGAAAAAGTCACAGGGGGCCAGATCTGGGGAATACGGTGGCTGCGGCATCATTAGTGTGTTGTTTTTGGTCAAAAATTCGCGCACAAGCAACGATGTGTGAGCAGGGGCGTTATCATGGTGCAAAAGCCAATTTTTGTTCTTCCACAAATCCGGGCGTTTCTGGCGGATTGCTTCGCGCAAATTGCGCATAACTTGCAGGTAATATTCCTTATTGACCGTTCCGATTGGCCAATACTATTTTCTTCACTTCATCAATGTTTTCGTCTGTTGTTGACGTGCTCGGGCGTCCGGCACGCTCTTCGTCGTTCACATCTTCTCGGCCCTCTGAGAACATTTTGTACCACCGATAAACGTTGCTTCGGTCCAAGGTAGCTTCACCATATGCCACAGTCAACATTCGGAATGCGTCCGCGCACTTAATTTTGTTTTTCACACAAAATTTGATACAGATTCTTTGATTCATTTTTTGGAATAGGCAAAAATCGAAGACGAGCCAACACGTGCAAGCAAAGCAGCTGTCAAAAATTAACTGAACATTCAAAATGGCCGAACTTGTCGGCATAAGTGAGAGACATGAGAACCAACATAACGCCACAAAAAATCGAAAATCGAATATACGTAACCCACGGAAATTCGCGATACTTTTTGAACAGACCTCGTATTTATATAGAATATCATTTTGTAACACATAATTATCGTAAGTTTTATGTTTAAGTTGTTCCATAATGGCTTTCAACTCTGGATTATCTTTCTGTAATTTTTACAGTAATACTATTTTCGACCATATTTATTACAGGATAATGGCTTAATGCATCGACATTAGGACACAATCTCGTTTTCTTCATCGTTTGCTTGAGGGCAGCGCAATCAGTGATTATCTTAAATCTTTATCCCTTAATAGATAGACGGAATTTTTCTAAAGCCCGAATAACGGCCATAGTTTCTAACTCGTAATTATATAAGTAACTGTATAAGTTACGTTCGGCAGAATTTGTCTTGCGACTAATATAGTACACTGGATGTAATTTATAATCGTTAGAATCTTGTTGCAGAAGGATAGCACTAAAATTGTCACGATATGCATCAGTGTGTAACTCTGTTTCTACTTCAGATCAAATATTCTTAAAACAGGATCTTTACTTAACAACCCTTTTAGCTCTTAAAAGCTTTCTTTTCTGTAACGCTGAAGATGAAAGATTTATTCTTTTGCAAATCACTAATAGGTTTTTGCTACAATACTATAAAACTCAATAAATTTTATTTAAGTATTCTGTTAGTCCTAAAAATATCTGTATATCTTTTACATTCCGTGGTTTTGGGAAATGTATTACCGTTGCCAGCTTATCAGGAGACGGACTTATACACGACCATCCTCGATCACATAGCCTAGGAATGTAATGCAAGTCTTCATAAATTGGCATTTCATCTTACACAGTGCGACAAATATGTTCCCGGACAGGGCCTGAAAAACATAATTGAAACAACAATATGCCTATTTTTTGGTTTTATTATTCAAAATATTCTCCTCTGGCTTCAATACACTTGTTACAGCGATTCAATAGTGATTCAAATGCATGTTCCAGCTCAGTTTGCGGAATTGCCTGTAGTGCCTGTGTAGAAGCTGATTGGATGGTCGGAATGTCATCAAAAAAGCGTCCTTTCAATTTCAATTTCAATTTTGGGAATAATGAGAAGTCGCAGGAGGCCAAATCAGCTGAATACGGTGGATGGTTTAACACAGAGACACGATTTCGAGCCAAAAATTGACAGACAATCAATGAAGTGTGACTCGGTGCATTGTCATGCAACAAAGACCAATCTTCTGGATCACGATATTCGGGGCGAATACGATGAATTCTGCCCATCAATCGCTTTAAAACTTCGAGATAATATGCACCAGTAATTGTTTGGCCAATTGAAACAAACTCTTTGTGGATAATACCTTTGCTATCAAAGAATGTGATGAGCATTGTCTTGATTTTTGATGGAACTTTTCGTACTTTTTTTGCTTGTGGTGAATTTTTTGACTTCCATTCCGCACTTTGACGCTTAGTTTCTGGATCATATTGAAAGCACCATGTTTCATCACCCATAACAATTGATTTTAGGAAGTTTGGATTATTTGCTGCGGCTGCAACAATGTCTCTGGAATGATTGATTCTCATTGATTTTTGATCGCTTCTTAATGTGTGTGGAACAAACTTCGCACAAACCTCCATTTTACCTAAATCTTCATGTAATATGGTTCGAATCGTTTCTCTACTGATATTTAAAGCCTCCTCCATCATTTTTAGTGACGCATTGCGATCGTTTGCAACAAAATTACGTACTTTTTCGATCATTTTGAGTGTTCGAACCAAAATTGGCCGTCCTGATTTTTTGTCATCTTCAAGGGTCTCTCTGCCTTCCAAAAAACGCTTATGCCACTCAAGCTGTACGACCTAGACATTGATTGCTATAAATTTGTTGCATCAATGTTTCTGATGCACTTTTACCAAGTTTTGCGTTAAATTTAATCACTGCTCTTTATTCCATATTAAAATTTCTACCTCGACCAAAATCTTGTTTAACATGAACTGTGATATCTTCGTTATATGTCAACCAAAATGAATGAAATTTTGACAGATGATAGGGAAATGTTAAACCTTTCAAATGGATGTTTGAACGCACAGATGTTGCCACTGGTTGCTGAGATGTGGTTCGTGTCCGGGAACATATTTGTCGCACTGTGTATTTATCTCAAGTTCATAGTCACTAGCAATCTGTAATACTATAATTTCAATACCCTGCTTTATATAAGATAATATAATAATTAGATTGTCTAAATATAATAAAACTATCTTGTTATTTATCACAAGTCTAAAAATATGATTAATAAATCTTTGAAAGACTGGAGGGGAATTGCATAACCCGAATGGTGCTCTTAAGAATTGATATTATCCATGATGTGTAATGAATGAAGTATATTTTTCTTTTTGTAATAGGAACATGGAAAATTCGTTCTTTAAATTGATAGTACTAAATATGCGAGCTTCTACAAGTTGATCAATGTGGTGCTCTATAAGTGCTAATGGAAATCTGTTTTTAACGATAACTTTATTGATTTTACGATAATCAATAAAGCTATCATTATATTGTAGATACGCATATACAAGTACACTTGTACGTGGAGAAGCATCTTTCTTTTTAATAAGGAGTATTAGGCTTGCAAATTCTAAAGAATAAGGCTCTGCAATTCCTTCCTTAACCCATTCATCTACAATTTCTTCAATAGTTTTCTTCTCTCGAATTGAAGTTTTATACGGTTTTTGGTAAATAGGGGTTTCATTTTTAAGTACTATTGATAATTCTATATTAGTGCTTTTATACTTCTTCGACTCATATGATATAATTAAGTATTAAATTTCTTCTTTAACGTTTTTATCAACGATAGCATCCATATTCATATTTATTTTCTCAGCTAAATTAATCTGCGCTAGAAAAATTCTAAGTCCAATCTCATTAACTGAAATACCATCTCGTGTGGTTTTAATCTCACAAGGGGAACACCAGGTGACGAGGTCGAGGACTTTTATACGCTTTTTACAGGCTGTTCTTGAGCGAAAAAAAAACGGTACGTGTTCGGCCGTTTCAGCCATTGGCCCATAGTTTCGAAGAAATCGATTTTTTAAATAATTATTGTAATAATTTGAAAAACGTACTGTATAAATGAAAATATCAGTATCTTTATTTTTATTTTAATAAATAATAATAAGTAAAGGGCAAAGTAAGAGTCGATACATTTCTTTAAAATTACACGAAGAATATATTACAGTTAATAAGAAATAAAATTACATAAAGCAAAAATAAAATTAAAAATAAGAAAATAATAAAAAGTTACAAGTTTCGGCTACCGGATTGAGCCCTCTTCAGACATTAACATAACGAAAAAATCGTAGTACAAAATCAATTATCGCAAATGATCGCATATTAATTACATTCACAGTTCGGGTGAGTCTTGACATTATTTCCGTACGATTGAACAGTCAAATGTATTAAAAATATCTTGGCAAAGCTCTAGTTGATAAAAAAGATAAAAAAAACTTCTTACAAAAAAATACACGCAAATAAATTAACATATTGGAAATCTAATAAAAAATAAAAACTCACCAAAAAACATGTGTAAAATATTCAAACCAGCGTGTCCATAAAAGAATAAAAAACTTTTAGAATATATACAGAAAGAAGGAACGCAGATGTGTAAGACGGACATTGTGTCGATTATTATGTACGTTCGCTAGTGCGGATCACCACAGACTGAGAGAAGAGATGGAATGTTAGTACCAAAAAGTCAAACTTTATTTATGATAAGAATATAAGCCTTGTGAAGACCTTCAGTGTCAGTTTGTAAATTAAGATCATTTTTCTGCTTCTTGATATTGAGCATCTCGGAAACCAAACGTTTCCTACAGCAAAGCTCTTCGTCCAAAATTTCGACTTCATCCCATTGGAAATCGTGATCATGCTGTCGCCTATGCTCCGTTATGACAGAGCAGCCAGAAGTGTTGTATCTAATGTGATTATGATATTCTGTAATCCTGGTTTTTAATTGTCTGTCCAACGTATGACGCATCGCAATTATTACACGAAATCTTGTAAACCACATTGCTCTTCGATGTATGTGAACAAATATCCTTCTGTACTTTAATGTATTTGTCCCAATTTATTGGGACTATGGAAAGCTACCCTGATGTTGTTTTTATTGAAACGTTTGAACTTTTCCGTGTAAAAAGGAATAAATAGTACCGTAAGTTAAGAAGCAGATTCATTCGTACAGACATTGTCAGCCAGAACTTTATGTTAATTATATTTCAGTGGATAGTCATTGTCTAATAAAATGTTAATAATGAAAATTCTGTGTATGAAATCTAGCGATAAAGTTTATTTTAGATTTCACATTTTTGTGGAAGAGAGATGCTTAATATCAGGAAGCAGAAGAATGATCTTAATTTACAAACTGACACTGAAGGTCTTCACAAGGCTTATACGAGGTCTGGCTATTAAATAACGAGACTGCGCGCGCAGAAGGCGTCCTAGAGGGGTAGGGTGGGAAACGAATGCAGCGTTGGATAGCTGGAAGTGTCTACTATTCCAGTACGAAAACACGTTTTTGTCGCAGTAGTAGTATTTTTTCTATAGAGGTTAGAAACGAACTTGTTTTTTTCTCGTGCCGATAACAATGTGTGACGAAAAACACGAGTAACGGATCAATGTGAAATTTCTCGTTAAATTAAAAAAAACTCCGACTGAGTGCTATAAGTTGTTGAAAGAGGCCTATGGTGAGAATTCTCTATCTCGTGCGCGTGTTTTCGAATGGTATAAACGGTTTTCTGAAGGCCGAGAGAGCACCGAAGATGA
>NW_017305832.1:10753-31352 GCF_001594115.1 Trachymyrmex septentrionalis | reverse complement strand
TTCCAGCATTGCTTTGACCAATGGAAAAAACGAATGAAACGGTGTGTGGCGAGGGGAG
Source organism: Trachymyrmex septentrionalis (assembly GCF_001594115.1). NCBI lineage: Eukaryota > Metazoa > Arthropoda > Insecta > Hymenoptera > Formicidae > Trachymyrmex > Trachymyrmex septentrionalis. The sequence goes on along the minus strand of NW_017305832.1, from coordinate 31,294 downwards.
GGGAGTACATTGAAGGGGAGCATTCAATTGTAGAATAATTTTTAAAATAAAACTCTTTTTCATAAGCAATCTCGTTATTTAATAGCCAGACCTCGTATTCCTATCATAAATAAAGTTTGACTTTTTGGTACTAACAGTCCGTCTCTTCTCTCAGTGGTGATCCGCATTAGCGAACGTACATAATAATCGACACAATGTCCGTTCACATCTGCGTTCCTTCTTTCTGTATATATTCTAAAAGTTTTTTATTCTTTTATGGACACGCTGGTTTGAATATTTTACACATGTTTTTTGGTGAGTTTTTATTTTTTATTAGATTTCCAATATGTTAATTTATTTGCGTGTATTTTTTTGTAAGAAGTTTTTTTTATCTTTTTTATCAACTAGAGCTTTGCTAAGATATTTTTAATACATTTGACTGTTCAATCGTACGGAAATAATGTCGAGCTCTACATCAAGACTCACCCGAACTGTGAATGTAATGAATATGCGATCATTTGCGATAATTGATTTTGTACTACGATTTTTTCGTTATGTTAATGTCTGAAGAGGGCTCAATCCGGTAGCCGAAACTTGTAACTTTTTATTATTTTCTTATTTTTAATTTTATTTTTGCTTTATGTAATTTTATTTCTTGTTAACTGTAATATATTCTTCGTGTAATTTTAAAGAAATGTATCGACTCTTACTTTGCCTTTTACTTATTATTATTTATTTTGTATAGGAAGAATTCTTCGATTTGTTATTTATTTTTATTTTAACTTAATGTTTAATCGGCGGTGCGGACTAAATAGAGGGCACGCTCACTATGGCCGACTTCTACGTCTTTCTCACGGTATCATTGCGTCGTGGGGACGTGGTCGAGAAAATAAACACTTTCTCTGAGTTACATAGATAAATTTATTTATCCACCTCGTGCGTCGGTGGTCGCGTTTAACACTCGTATGTTGAGTCAACGAGAGGCGTCTCGTGATTCCTCTACGCGCGATGAGCATACGTGCGTCCGTGTTGACGCTTGGGCAGCTATTACATCCATATGTACACGAAACAGTGGTAAGGGACGCGCGCAGTCGTAATATGGGAACAGAAATCACTGCGCGCAGTTAGCGGGCTTTCGCTCAGTCGGTAAAGAGAAATGAATTGACGAATGTGAAGGGCTTGTGGTATACCTATGACGCCGCCCGCCTTGAAAGGATTACCTTTTAATAAATAATCCTTAGATATGTGCAATTACATAGAAAACATAACATATAAATGTTGAAGTATGATCTTACATTGCAAAAGATTGCACCGTGACGAAATGCAATACCAATAAAGAAATACCTTGTATACAAAACAAAAATTGAAATAAATGAGATTTGCCTTAAATTTGTGTAGTTGAACGGACTTAAATTAACTTAAACATTTATTAAAATATCACTCATACCTCGATGGGCAATATTTGGAAAGTGGCCGCGTATAGGAATCTTTAGCAGTTTTGGCAATGCGGGCAACGGGATCAGTATGAACTGCCTAAATCCATCCTAAGATCCTCTGGAGTAAAGCCAAATTTTACTGTTTGATAAGCACTATTGATCGGGTAATAGTTGAGTGCCCTTGTTAATCCTCCATCTAGTGCGCTGCTGCAACGAATGGAGGTTTCGTTGCTCTGCGCCAAAAATGTTGACGGGGTTGCTCCACATGCTGCTACCGCAATAGTCGATTTTCATTAACATTGCTTAAATTGATGTAAGGAAAGCTATTCAACGCCGTGCCAACCAGAAAATGTCCAGGACTAAGATACGCTAAATCATTAGGATCGCTGTTCAATGGCGTGAGGGGCGCGAATTGAGAACCGCCTCGATTTCACAAAGAACGGTTTGCATTTCCTTGAATGTTAAGTGCGCCTTATCCACGATCTGCGTCAAGTGATGCTTGGCTTCACGGACGCCTCCCATAAACCACCGAAATGAGAAGCATTGGGGGGGAATAAAGCTCCAATCGATTTCTTGTTTGCATAGAAAATGCTTAATTTCGCACTGAGTCTCTTGACTATTAACAACGTCGTATAGTTTCTAAATTTTCTGAGCGTCTACAAACGTGGTTCCGTTATCAGAATACATATGCGCGGATTTACCCTTGCGTGATATAAAGCGTTTGAAAACAGCAATAAAAGTCTCGGAAGTAAGATCGCTTACCAGTTCTAAATGAATCGCCTTTGTTGCAAAGTATACAAATAGCGAAATATATGCTTTAACATTTCGCGCGACGTTTGCCTTTGCGCAACAGCACGGGATCGGCGTAGTCCACACCGCACTGCGAGAATGATCTAAATACGTTTACTCGAGCAGACGGCAACGAGCCCATGATGGCTTCCAAAATCTTTGGCTTAATTCTGAAACATGTTATGCATCCTTGTATGGTCTTGCGTACTGTAGATCTTCTACTGTAGATCTTCTAGAAAGAAATCGGCCAGAAACGCTATCGATCAAAGACCATCGTGACCTGCAGGCCTGCGTTTCGCACATGCTCTCGCTGTACAATACGCTGAACTGTAACATATGCTTGCGCGGTAACAATATTGGATGGCACGCATCAAAGACTAAACTAGAGTTTTTTAGTCTGCCAATTCGCATTACGTTGTAATCGTCCAGAAAAGGAGATAATGATAAGATTGCATTAGACGTGCTGACGGCATCGTCTTTAGTTAGCGCTTGGAATTCGTTTGGAAAGGCGTGCCTTTGTACTGTTCGGCAGATACAAATCAAAACGATCGACACTTCGGCGGGAGATACAAATTCAGATATCGCATACAAATGATACGCTTTGGTAAATCTCAAGCAATATGCCATAATACGACAGATTTTAGTTAAATTAGAGTGCTTATCTAATAAATCGCCGACAACGCAAGGATTGAATGAGGAAGTAGTTGCAAGGATTCTTCTTTGCTCGGGAAAGTTGCCTTGCAGGTGGACGAACTCGCCGAACGGCCATTGACTGTCATCACACTTCAGAAAATCGGGACTATTCCACCACTTCGAATCATTGATTAAATCGTGGAGATTCAAACCTCAAAATAATGTGTAGGCCGAGTTATCCGAGGAGGCAATGTAATGCCACCATTCAATTTGGGTTAAACGTTGTTTTTTTTTTCATTTCGCCTATCCTGTTGGTCACGAAAACCGATCATCGTCGTGATGTAGAGGCTATCCAATTCAACGTAATAGTTGAGTCCGACTATAAATGTATTTGTAGTTGGCGCGAGCTAAGAGATTCTCTGAACTTATTTACTAAGCGCGCTAACAATAAAGCAGCCGACAGTCCAAGCTGCGGCAAAGATACGGCTTTGAGAGGAATCACACGTGATTTTGAGCATAACAACGTGGAATGATATTTATTAGGACCGAGCTTAGTGCGTACATATATGCAGGCGCCATAAGCGGACTGGTTAGCGTCACAGAAGCCATTGGTTTGTATAACTTGTAAATCGGAAATCGGTTTGATACAGCGCGGAACTCGCAACTGATTTAGAGCTTCCAACTGCGTCTTGAGTGTAAGCCAACGCGTATGAATACTTTGAGAAACGGCCTCATCCCATTAAACGGTCTGATTGCCATAGCTCCTGGAGGATGAGCTTTGCGATGACGATAATGGGCCCCAAAAGATCCAATGGATCAAACAATTTGGCGATTTCCAATAATATGATTTGTTTGGACACATCACCCGTCTCGACATTATAAGAAAATTGAAACGTATCATCGCACTGGTTTCAGTGCATATCTAGAATGCATGAATCAACAGTATCATCTGATGTTGATCAGATCGGAATTGCGATCGCTAGTTTCCAACAATTTAAAGCAGTTTGTAGCCCATTTACTCAGCTCGAACGCCTCCAATTTCAATAATTAGACCATTTCTTCTTTGAAATTTTTTTTCTAATTTTAATTCCTCAATCGTATCCGCATCGCTGAGCAGGTCGTCAACATAGAAATCCCGATTAACGCACGTGGAGCCGCGGAGAAATTGAGATGCATGTTGCTCAGTCAGGTGCTTGAGACACCTCGTAGCTAAGTATGAAGCGGAGGCGGTGCTATAAGTAACAGTGATTAATTGATGATCAACTTCAGACGAGGAGTCAGCGTACCATAATATCCTTTGCAAAAGCGTTTGGACGGGTAACAAGACTTGCTGGTACATTTTGATAATGTCGGCGGTAATTGCGTAAACAAAGAAGCAGAAACGCATTAGTATTGAAATTAGATCTTATTGAACAACTGGTCCCACCAATAGCGCGTCGTTTAGTGAAACGCCGGAATTACTACTACACGATACGTCGAAGACGACTCTAATTTTCGACGCTTCATTAACTGTCTTAAAAACACAATGGTGAGGAAAATAGAATAATGTTGGCTCGTCGGTTGGAACTGAGTGAGTTCGGTGCATATGCTCTAACGAGATGTATTCATCGATAAATTTCGTGTATTGAGCTTTAAGTTCGGGGTCGCGACTGAAATGCCGTTCGAGGCCTCTCAGTTTAATGCAATGTCTCGCGAGTCACCAAACCTTTCGATCACCTCCTCTGTAACTAGGAGCTTGACAGTGTACTTCCCCTCAGGAATTTGAGATGTTATCCAAAAAATGGCGCTCGCAAAGGCTTTTTTCTGTAGTGTAGCCTTTTGACCCGGCGCCTATGTCATCTATTTGCTAAAATCGGCTAACTTGATCGTGTAATTGAGTATTCGTAATGGTATGACCGGAGTTCCAGTCTGTCTGCTTGGTTTTCGGTCCTCCTTCTTGCTTCTTACAGTCGCCACATCTTTTCACCTCCAAAGACGAAGGGATTTGTACAACTGTCCTTTGCACGCCGTCACCGTTGTTGTGCGTCCTCCCGTAAAGTTCGTAAACCTCGCCGGTAAAGTCACAAAGGATAGGCCACGCAGTGGCCTAATAATTAACTTCTACATTAGGGTAACAAAACAACTCTATATTTCAAATTGTAATTGACTTTGTCAATTATTACAAATTACGTCTTCTTCGGTGGTTACACTTGGTGTGACACTCGTTTCCGTGATATGCGTTTTACAATTATATCCCGTACAATTCGTTGATTCAGCGGTTAGGAGAACACTCCTAGGTACTCTGATCTTTGTTTCGTCACCGGGAAAACTCTCGAAATTTACTCGATTTCTAACACCTTCTTTCTACCATGCGGTTCGGAGAGAACGCTCTCCTTCGTTAACTAGTATTGACGATTCTGAGACCGGGCGAGAACTCCCGTTCTGCTCCGCTGTCGCGCATTAAAACTTTGCTCCCCACTTTCGCGGTTGTTTCCCTCTCGCGGTCCTGCTTACAGCGCTTGACTCGCTTTGCGTACTCACGGTACTCGCATCGCAACCAATGCTTCCAATCGCTATCCTGCTTATCTTCCACCCATTGCACCCTTTTCGTTTTTCAGGTACTCACGGTGGGCCTGGTCATCGCAACCTTGGTTTCAATCCCTAGATGGATTTAGGTACATATACCGACATTTCCTTAGTCTGTCGGGTTTCGCTTAACTACATACACGGATGCCGTTTACGCCCCGCATTACTTACTCCGTTAAATTCGTGTACCACTCGCACATCTGGTATGTTTTCGACAAACTTTCCTTCTAACACTTAACGTTTCACGTTTTCATGTATCCCCTCCTCCTTTCTCTCAAAACACTACTTCGGCCCTATAGCATCATAATTTTTGGTTTTACAAAACGTTAAGTTGTTTCTTCTTCTATTCTAAGAAAGCCTACGTTTTCCTTTTTTGCCCCCCTCTATTCTCATTTGTCCGAAACACAGTCGTCATCTTCATAGTAACTTTTCTGAATTTGCAAAATGTTAAGTTGGTCCTTGACCACTACTTAGAAATCTAACGTTCTTGCTTTCCTTTTATCTTCTTGCGTTGACCCGTGTCATTGTTTTCCATACCCGTCCTTCATTTGATCGACTTATCTTACACCTTATCTGTAATCAAGGTACTTCTGGTTGTCCATAAACTCATTTTATTACCTCATGGGTTCATACATCGTTCGCAACACCCTTCTGTTCCCATACAACGATTCTAACCTACGATAGCCTATATAAATATATATAACACATCGGTCAATAAGTCCCCGGTCTGACACATAGAGAGCGCCACTAACACAAAAAGTACATAGTGGTTCGAAAGAACAGACCCTTTTAGGCGTACTGTCAAATGTATATGTCATTCGGATCATTATTGTGTGAGTTATTGAAGCTTTAGTGACGCTAATTTGGTTATTTTCATAACAATGGAAAAAAAGGAATTTCGTGTGCTCATTAAACACTGCTTTTTGATGGGAAAAAACACCGTTGAGGCAAAACAGTGGTTGGACAAACATTATGGCACCTCTGCCCCAGGCAAATCAACAATTATCGACTGGTATGCTGATTTTAAACGCGGTCGTACGGACACCGACGATGCACACCGCTCTGGTCGCCCAAATGAGGCAGTTGTCCCCGAAAAAATCAAGCAGGTCCATAAATTGGTTTTGTCCGACCGTAAATTAAAGCTGGATGATATTGCTGACATCGTAAAGATATCCAAGGGAAGTGTTTTTACCATTTTACACGATCATTTGTCGATGCGGAAGCTGTGTTCGAAGTGGGTGCCGCGTTTGCTCACTGTGGATCAAAAACAACAACGCGTCGATGATTCCGAGAGCTGTTTGGCCATGTTTCAGAAGGATCGGAAAGATTTTTTGCGTCGGTATGTGACCATGGACGAAACATGGATTCACCACTTCACACCCGAGTCGAATCGGCAGTCAGCTGAGTGGACTGCAGCCGGTGAAAGCCGCCCCAAGCGACCAAAAACTCAAACGTCGGCCGGCAAGGTTATGGCATCTGTATTTTGGGATGCCCATGGTATCCTTTTCATTGACTACCTCGAAAAGGGTGGGCGCATCAATAGCGAATATTACATGGCACTACTGACGCGTTTAAAGGCCGAAATCGTCGAAAACCGACCCCATATGGCGAAGAAAAAAATCATTTTTCACCAGGACAATGCACCGTGTCACAAATCGATGGCAACGATGGTTAAATTGAACGAGTTGGGCTTCGAGCTGCTCCCGCACCCACCGTATTCGCCAGATTTGGCCCCCAGCGACTATTTCCTATTCGCTGAGCTCAAAAAAATGCTCGCTGGGAAGAAATTTCGATCGGATGAGGAGGTCATCGCCGAAACTGATGCGTATTTTGAGGGTCAGCCAAAATCGTTCTACAAAACCGGCATTGAACGTTTGGAAAGGCGTTGGACTAATTGTATTGCCTTAAAAGGAAACTATAGTGATGAATAAATTCGAATTTTTATGTAACACTTGTGTTTTCTTTGCTAGACCGGGGACTTATTGACCGATGTTATATATATATATATATATATACGTAGGCTGCTGGAAAAGTCTCTGCAAACAATATGAAAAAAAACATGTAAAATTCGGTAAATGGCTTTATTGTTTTTCGAAGTATTCGTCTTTAAGATCGATACATTTTTGCATACGTTCGAACCAATTTTCGAAGCATTTTTACCACTCTAAGACTGTAACCTCAGAAATCAGTATACAAAATGTTTCAACAGCTGCTTCAGGCGACTCAAACGCATCTTATTTTTAATGTTTGAGAACAAAAAGAAGTCATTAGGTGATAAATCAGGTGAATACGGACAATGAATCATCAATTCGACATTATTACTGGATAAAAAAACAACGGTTTGACGTGCTGTGTGACAGCTAGCGTTATCATGATGAAGGATGATGCGACGATTTCAGTTTGTTCTACGCAATTCATTTATGATTTCTGGCAAACAAATTGTTGTATACCAATCAGTATTTACACTCCTTCGATCCTCTAAAGCCACGGTTGTCACATGTCCGGTATAATCGAAGAAACAAGCAATCATTTGCTTGGCAGCACTGCGTAAACGAACAACTTTTGTTGGTTTTAGTTCATTTTGAAATACCCAAACAGTGGATTGTTGTTTACTTTCGGGCTCATACGAATAGATCCATATTTCATCCCCAGTAACGATGTTGTGGAACAAATTTGATCGACCTCGGTTGAATTTCTCGAGCATTTCTTTGTTCCATTTAACACGAGCCTGTTTTTGAGCTTTGGTCAAATTGTGTGGGATCCAACGACTGTAAAGTTTCCGTACGCTCAAGTGATCATGCAAAATCTTATGTATTGATTTCATGTCAATGTCTAAGGATGCCTGAATCTCGCGGTATGTTATATGCCGGTCTCGCTCAATCATTTCACGCACAGCATCAACATTAGTGGCAACAACAGACGTGGATGGACGACCTTTACGGAATTCATCACTAAGAAAGGTACGTCTACGCTGGGATTCGGCAAACCAATTATAAACAGTCCTATTGGATGGTGCTTCATTCCCAAAAACCAAATGAATGATCCATCGATCGATGCATTGTTTTGGAGTTAGATTATATTTGTAATCGTAAAAAATCATTGCCTGAAATTTTCACGCGAAATTTCCATTTTCTTACAAAATAGCTTCTTTTAAAATACTACAAACAACTAGTTGGCTTGGGTACAAACTGTCAATTGAATTATAGGTTAAAAACATCTAATTTTACGGATATGATAGTAGCAGAACGTTGGCGCCACTGGAAGTACTAGATTGCAGAAATTTTTCCAGCAGCCTATTATTCTTCCGAACGAGGACGATAAATGGTTATCGTTTCGTTGTCATAATAAAAAGGAGCGACTTCTTTTTATGGTTTATGCCGATTTGGAGTGTATATTGGAGAAGAAGAAGACCAACGATGAAGACATTTCGATATTCACCTATCAGCATCACAAGGTTTTCAGCGTAGGATATTACATACGTTGTGTATACGATGAAACTATGTCGATATACAAATCGTATCGCGGCGAGGACTGCGTATCGTGGTTTGTCAAGGAATTATACGATTTGGCGCATCGCGCGAAAACGATATTCGATAAGAATGTGACTATGGCAGAGTTTACATCAAACGTCGAGTGGAAAAAATTTCGAGACGCGACTCACTGTCATGTCTGTGAAAGACCATTTGAGGAGGCAGATTTGTGCGTACGCGATCACTGTCATTTAATCAGACATTATTGAAATCCTGCGTATTCACGTTGTAATTTACATTATCAAGATATATATATTATTTTTTCATAACTTGGCGGGTTATGACGCACATTTTATCAGATACAAGATATTGCTAACAGTTTTGCGGGTAGTGTTACCTATAACGAAAGAAAATTATATATCATTTACTAAATATGTCAAGGATATAGTCTAACTCTACGTGGAGAACGGACTGTGTGAAACTGCGTTTTGTGGATTCGTTCAAATTTCTCAATATTAGTCTCGAAAAATTGGTATCATATCGACAAGAATAAATTGAAAATCACACAATCGGAATTTCCCAATCTCGACGCTGAGAATTTTGATCTGCTTACGCGTAAAGGAGTGTTTCCGTACAAGTATATCGACAGTGTTGATAAGCTAAACGAGACTAGTTTACCACCGCGTGAGTTGTTTTATAGTTCGTTGACCGATGAGATTGCTTTCGGTGACGATTATCAATACGCGACAAACGTTTGGCGATTTTTTTTGCATAGAGACTCTCGGCGATTACAGTGATTTGTATCTCAAGACAGATGTGCTTTCATTAGCAGATGTTTTCGAAAATTTTCGTGATACGTGTATTGAGAGTTACGGATTAGATCTGACGTATTATTACACTTTACTGGGATATACATGGGACGCTATGTTGAAATACACCGGTATTTGAATTGCTCACTAACATCGATATGATGATGTTTGTGGAACGTGGTATTCGCGGTGGTTTAAGTCAATGTTCACATAGGTATGCGCGAGCTAATAACAATAATATAATGCACCTTCGTATGATCCTTCGGAACCCTCGACGTACCTCATGTACTTCGATGTGAATAATTTGTACGGTTGGGCGATGTCCGAATTCTTATCATACGGAGAATTTCAATGGGTCAACATCGAGCGCTTTGATGTAATGTCTGTGTCGTCAGACTCCGTTATCCGTTATATTCTAGAAGTCGATCTTACGTATCCGCAAAGCGTTCATGACGCTCATGCTGACCTTCCATTCTGTCTCACTCGCGAACGGTCTCCTAGAAAACGAAATGATAAACTGCTGGCCACTCTTTACAATAAGAAGCGCTATGTCGTATACTATCGCAATTTACAACAATGCATGGACTATACGTGAAAAAAATTCATCGAATATTACGATTCGCACAATCCCCATGGCTTCGCGGATATATCGAACTTAATACGAGATTCAGAATGCTCGCAAATAACGAATCCGAGAAGAATCTTTACAAATTGATGAATAATGCGGTATTTGGAAAAACGATGGATAACGTACGCGATCATGTTGACGTTCGACATATAACACGTTGGGATGGAAGATACAGTGCGGAAGCGATAGCGAAACCGAATTTTCACAGTAAAAGTGCTTTTTCTGAAAATCTAATTGCTGTTGAATTGCGCAAACTCGAGGTAAAATTGAACAAATCGATATACGTAGGTATGTGCATTCTTAAAATATCTAAGTTGCGTGTATATGAATTTCACTACGAGTACATAATACCGTTGTATCGCGATAAGTGTAAGATTATGTACATGGACACTGACAGCTTGATTTATCTTCTGGAGTGTGAGAATGTATACGAGGACATCAAGCGTGATATCGCGAGATTCGACACGAGCGATTATCGCGAGACAAATGCGTATGATATTCCACGCATCAATAATAAAATACACGGTTTGATGAAAGATGAAAATGGCGGTGCAATTATAACGGAATTCGTAGGACTCAGAGCGAAGATGTACGCATTGAGAGTGACGGAAAGAGCGATACGAAGAAAATAAAGGGCGTCAAGAAAAACGTAGTCGCGAAAACGATCACTTTCGACGATTATGCGCGATGTTTGAACGATACAGTCGAGATGTCAGTCGTGCATACGATCGATATTACACGAGGTTTACACAGTGTCTGAATTGAAGCTCGCTCTTAGTTCGTATGACGATAAGCGGTACGTTCGTATGACGATAAGCGGTACCCGAATCGGTCGCTACTCTACCTTAGGGACATTATAGAATATCTTTGTAATGTGTGTGATGTATTTTTATTGTAATAAATAAAAAAATTTATAATACATTCGTTTTATCTATCCAAGAATTATGTGAACTGTCCATTCCTAACCATTTCACGTACACTTTATTTCCTCGTTCGCGTAGTATTTTTTCCACGAGATAAACATCAGGATTAGAGACTCGCTGTAATTCATGTTCGTAGAATCCACCAGTTATCGGCTTCCCTTGATAATCTTTCAGTAGATACGTTGCAGGATTCGTACGTTGTGTTTTAACGATGTAGAAAATCTCGGTGGACCAATTAGGTGTATAACCCTTTTCAAAAATTGTCTTGAATTTACTAATACGTACTGGATTGCCTATCTTGAACCTCATTGGAGCAGCAATTTTTACGTGACTATATATCGTCGACAAAACGTTTTGCAACGACGGATGTTACGTCTATCGCACCCCAATAGTTCGATGTTTACGATGATTATATTCTGACAATAGAGACGCGGTAGCTCGTCGATCCATTTGTACGAGCCGTTCCACTATCGACGCTTTCATCACCGAGTACGTCGAATAATGATTTATGTTGTATCTCTTCACAATTTTTTTTGCACGGTGGTGTTGTAAAATTCCTTTCCTTGATCCGTCTGCAGGTTTCGTGGGTATTATTCGTCTTCGCGAAATATTTTAGATAACGCTGCGGCTACGTCGCTTCCGTTCTTGCTCTTGAGTGGTAGAGCCCATGCATATTTACTCAAAACATCGATAATTGTTAAAATGTAATTGTAACCTTTGTTGAATCGCGCGTAAGGACGCATCTCGACTACATCGGCTTGCCATAAATCGTCGCGACCGTGCACCACGACGCGACGATGTGGAAAATTTCTTCGCGCGGATGCGTGGAGTTCTTTTACGAGTTTTCGTTTCTCGACATTCATCCCTCTCTCTCTTTGTTATGACAGGGGACGAGCTTTGCGCATATCTTTTAAACCTTCCTATCTGTAGATGCGATAACTGTAGATGTGTTTAAATACCTATGTCCTCTTTAACATCTCATTAGTCACTACATTTTTTCATGCGTACAGCGTCAGATACCTTTTTTTTCATATCGCTATGTACTTTTCCATATCATTACACAATTGTGAAATGTATCCTGAAGCGCGATACGATCATATCTTTCCCTGTCGTTTTAAACGATTTCTCTAACGTCTCCTTTGTCACTATATTATTCATTTGTTGACGTAGATGAGTTACACCTCGATTCAGATGCTGAATCTTGTTCTCGTTAGAGACTTTCGTCGATATTGTTGACGCAGATTAATTACACCGGGATTCAATATCTAAATATCGTTAGACACTTTCTGAAGCGCGAGTACGAGCATATCTCTCCCTGTCGTTTTAAACGATTTCTCTAACGTCTCTTTCGTCACCATATTATTTATTTGTTGACGCAGATCAGTTACACCTCGATGAATCTCGTTAGACACTTTCGTCAACAACGCGCTTACACTTTTCGAGACTTCCTCCTTGTTTCGCACTTTTTCCACATCGTTCGAGATATCTTTCTGCGTATTCTAAAGCGCGCGTACAATCATATCTCTGGCTATCGTTTCAAACGATTTCTCTAATATCTCATTAGTCACTATATTTTTTATTCGTACAGTTACATCTCGATTCAGATGCTGAATCTCGTCAGATACCCTCGTCACGCTCTCTTTCACGTTTCTTCGTATCTTCTCCATATCGGTACGCACTTCCTGTGTATCTCTCCTTATTGTTCTACATGATTCCTCGATCTCGTTTCGCGAATCTGGAAGCATGCGTTCGACATAGCTTTTGTTTACCACATCGGTCGAACTCCGGCGCGTGTTCTATTTTTCGTTCCTTCGCGTCGTAATGGATTCAGACTGAGCCCACTGTCGTGTACGTAATTTCGTAAAGAATTGCGACTTTTCGATTTCATCGCTATCATCTCTCCTCATAGGCATACCAAATTTATTCACAGATATCATATCGAGTTCGCACGAACTTGACCACTGTCGCAGTTTTTGTCACAACTATTCAATTTATAATTAACCCAGCTTCGCGAAGTTCTTCAATTATCGACAATATTTCGTTGTCATGAGCGTTATTACCCGCTCGATGAGAAGCATCGAGCAATTGAAGACGATCCACCAACTTGTTGGGATCGTCCTAATGAACGTAATCTATTTCATTGTCAGTCAATCTCGCAGCGGATTGGTATATTTGTCTTTATACCTGAACCAATACTCGTGCTAGTACAACTAGTTCTAGTAACTAAAAGTGGGGCGTTTGTATAATGTTTTTGTATTTGTGTCCCTTATTACTTTTAACAGGCATTCTGGCGTTATAGTCACGTCTGTGAGCATTTGTCGTCAATAATATATGTCTGTACGTTTGTTTATCATTCTCGGTGTAAATAGCGTCGGTTGGAATCTTCTTGAAGATCAGCTCGTATAGATGTACCTTTGTACCTCACTCCGTCTATGATTATAGTGTCGTCCGAATCTACGTCAAATTTTTTATTACCTAACATCGTACCCTTTTCATCAAAATAAACACCGTAGACGAGATTGATTTCGTTTTTTGTATTACCAGTTAAAAGAGTATTCATATATACTTGTCCTAACGGTTCTAACTGACTTTGCAATCTCTGACGACCTTGAGGTGTGCTCAACACCTGTCTGACAGACGTTTCAAGCGATGGATCATCACCGATTTTAAAAACTTCTTGGTCCTGCAATTCAGAAGGAGTTACTTGTTGTTGTTGTTGTTGTTGTTGTTGTGATTCTATTGGTGTGGAATGAATTATAGAATCAAACATGATGTTTGATCGTTTTTCTTTATTTGTTTGTTCCATGGAAGGCGCTGGGGAGTAATTTGTGTTGGAATTGCATCATTATCATCGTCGTCGTTGTCGTCATCATCATCCTCATCATCGCTGTACTCATGTTTATTCTTTTGCTTACTCTCCATAAGCTTAGTTTTAAATGATTTACCTCCACGTTCAGTATTTCCAGCAATTTTTAATTGGTTCAATAATAGGTTTTAATTGTTTCTCCAGAACGATCTTATTCTCCATTATGTCAGTCTTTAATGTTCTGTGTTTCTTACGAATTGACGCGCGTGTCTTCGCGATCAGTTTCGCTGTTTTCTCCCGTTCAGAGATACTTTTCGTTCTGTCCATCTTATCGTAACGTCAAAGAAATACTGCTCACTTTTTTCACAAAACATTACAGAAAAGTCCTATCGTTAGTAACATGCTATCCGTATCTATCACTCACATTGCAAAAATATTGTACGATTTTTTTATACTACAGCGAAATCGTTGAATCCTCGTCTGTATCTACCGTTACATAATGCGCTATCTTTGTTTATTACCAGAAAACCGTATTTGTGTTGCCAACATAGATGGCACAACGTGCAAAAATTCTCATACGATATATCAGTGTTTACGTGATCGTTATAAATGTGTTTTAAGTTCGTACCACCATCTTGTTCGAATAGAATAAAAAATTGCATTATTGCATATCAAATGTTTCGGTATTTTTGCATACGTCTGACAGAGATAAAAACAATCAATGTTCGTATGTATCGACCCATACAGAAATATTCTCTAATAGTATTCTAATTATCACAAGCCACATCATCGAATACGAATATTGAATTGGGAAGCCTTCTTCGTTGATATGACGTCACGATTGTTGGAAAATGCGTAGTAGCCGATACTATTTATCGATTCGAGTAGTTCTTCCAAATATTGATACTTCGGTTAAAAGAGAGATTTCGAATACACGTACACCATGTGGACTTTTTATCAAACTTATCAAAGCGTTCGTTTTATCACAGTTGGACGGTCCACAGATGATGCAACGAATTGTATCCGGTAGTAAAGGGCCGTGTCTACGAATCTCTCCAACCATTTCATCAGACATGAGTCGTGTCTTGCGGTCGAGATTCCTATCACTCGTGATTGTCGTACGAATCGCATTTACTCGTGTAATGTGCGTGCGCGATGTAACGCGAGCGAGTTTTTTGACACTATTTATATCCCCGAGCAGGCGCTCGATTCGCATAATTTACTGTAAAGAGCGTTGTTGTTATCTCAAAAATGTTTTTCTTATTAACGGATAAACGTGGGATTCTCGATTTTACCGCCGAACAATTGCAATACCGAAGATTGTTCTTCTACAGGAATTTGAGATTTTTGATTACAAGAATTACGTGAAGCTACTGTGGGATTGATTACCCGAACGTTTAAAAACGGATCCTGAAGTGCAACGGTGTCGTCTGTGTATTACAATCGTTCGTGGCAACGAACGCACATAGACGGTCCGTAACCACTTATAAAAAATTGCGACATATGTCGCCGTCGTATAGGATAGCGTAAAGGAGGGAATGATTCCTATGTATGGTGCAGGTTTACTTAACAAGACAATAAACGCGCTTCTGTTTGAAGTACATATACCTGGTCAATTTTGTGAACCCGATACTCTTCTAAGAAAATGCCACATGTAGTGCTAAACGATGTCAATAAATTATCACTTTTGCGAACGTTGGAAGATGGACGATATCTCAGCATGGGTTTTCGGTCGTGGGACCTGTTCGAATTTCATCTGCTTCAAAGCACAATGAAGCATTCGTGGGCTGTTAAAACAACATCGCAATTGGAAAAACCGCGATATGTAATTTTTGCGCTTTAAACCGGAAAAAGAAACATACCGTCGCAAAATGGTTCGCAATTCGACGCATGTAACCTCACTAATGTGAAACTTTTTCTAAATTCTGATTTTTATCCTTACGACGATATGAATTTAGATTTCGAAGACAAGAAATCCGCTATACTCTACGATATGTATGTAAAATTTCAAAAAACGTATTACGGTTACAACAATCGCGATGTTTATATTACTGTATATTATCTGTCGGAGTATTTCTTGTACACGGTCCATTCGTAGTGATCGATTGTTCTCGCCAAAACGAATCGATAAAAAGCGCTACTGTGGATATTCGTATAGAATTCGAATGTAAGGAAAATATTCTACTGAACACCACCGCTTATTGTCTTATTATTCACGATAGTGTGATAGAGTACAATCCATTGACTAATGTTATTCGCAAAATTGTATTATGTAATATTTTTTTCACACATTATCATGTTGTAATGTAAAACACATATTCCGTTAAATATATTATATCTTACAAAAATATTTATGATGTTATTTCCCTTTCCTTTTAGATAGATAAAAGACTCATCTAGAAATATAAAAAAGTATGAAACGCGATTCATTACTATTGACAAAGCGTTTTATCGTTTCTATTGCGTGTCGTATACTTGTGTTACATTGCGATGTCTCTCACGTTCATCATCATCATCGTCTTTGTTACAATTACTACGACGACAACGAGGACGACAACATCGATGGCAGCGGCGAATCGTCAAAGTATAGATACTGAAATAATTCTGTATCTACAAAAGTACGGTTACTTGAGTAACGTTGAAAACAATACGCAATTATCATTCGAAGAGAAAGAAATTAAACAGGCGATTTCGTTGTTTTAAGAATATTATCAAATACAGGGTGATGGTACATTGAATAACTATACGTTGCATCAAATGCGTAAACCATGATGTGGTCTCCCGGACATTCTCCACCACGAGCAAAATACAGGTAGGAAGAAATGGGCGAAAACACATCTCACGTGGAACTTCCATTTAGCGGATGCGCAGACCTTGAAAACTACCGTATTCGCGTTCTCGCTATGGGCAGCGAAATCGTTCGAACGTAAAAAGTTAAATCCCGACATCTTAATATCTTATCATAGTGGCACACACACGTATGCTGATCGTAAACGTAACGAAGAAATTTGCTCCTCTTTGTTCGAGGGACCTGGTGGAATACTTGCTCACGCGTTCTATTCTTCAAACATTGCCAATTACACCGCTGAAATATACGTAGTGCAGAACCGTAGCATATGTATATATCTAACGGAAAAATCTGCTAGTAACAAGGATTATCTGCTTAATACGTTAACACATGAAATTGGACACGCATTAGGATTAACATACAGTTCGCATGAAGACTCCATCATGTTCGCAATTGTCACTGCTATTAATAATAATAATAAAATCGTTAAACTCAACATAGATAGAAGGATATTTTAGCCATTCAACAACTCTATGGAATTAAAAATCCAAGACTGACAACAATTACACAACCATCAACTACCGAAATTACGACAAATAAACCCGAGTACGTAGATCTCTGTACTTCAATATGTAGATACGGTATTACGTCATCGAATATTCGTCACGTATCAATGCTATGTATAGTCGATAAATATAGACAACAAAATACGACGGACCACATGTAAAGCTACATGAATTTCCTTCCGGATAATTTCTTCTTATCAGCCGTATATCAAAGACCTTCGGGTAAAATAGTACTGTTTGTAAATAATATAGTTTACATGGCCGAGTATCCCAGTTTCAAATTGAAAGAAGGTTGGCCAAACGTCTCGAGTCTAGGATTTCCCCCGAACGCTTTGATCGATACCGTAGTAAATACTAACAGAGGACAAACCTATGCAATCTTCAATAATAACGATGTGGTGCACATAGACGAGTGCAGTACGAGCGTTCGCTCGTATCGTTACAAGCGCTATTCCCAGGAATACCATCAGTTCCGACCTTGGCCTTCCGATATATGGATGGTAATCTGTACTTTGCCAAAAAACAACAATTTTACAAATTTAATGAGTTCACGAGAACCGTAACAGAGGCTAGTAAATTTAATATAAATGTACTCAACGTCGAATGTCCGAGAGACGGATTATTGCAACAAATGTAGGATATCTTAGGTCGACTAATTCGATCGAGTAATACATATTGACAAAATACAACGAGAAATAAGACGAAGAAGAAGGAGAAAGAGGAGGAGGAAAGGATGGAAGGACATATAATAAATACTATAATAGTTTTAAACGATCAGTATGAAAGGAACAATCATTCCGACAACATCGTTTGTACGCACTTTCCAAGCTTTCCGGTCATGAAGACAATACTGCAAAAAAACACGGAAAATTATCATGCTCATAGAACAGGACGATCGTGATGAACGAAGCGCGAAGAAGAAAACATTCGACGATTTAACTGGTGAAAATCCAGATAAAGAAAACAAATCAAATAAATAAGTATTTTTTCTTTGCGTCTATTTTTTTCCATCTACTAATTTTTTTTCTTTAATTACAGACATCAAATTGCACATCGTCCTATCGTAGGCATTCTCGAGAGAAGATATCCGTTAACTGTAACTGGTTATAAATACTTGAACATTGGTATCAATGTCAAACTCCCTTTTTATGTAACCATCATTTTGGGGGATTGTCACGGTAAAGAGATCCCGCTTTCATCGGACATCTGGAGAGAGCTTCTCGAACAAAAACACGTCATTTTGTCCCTTTTGCAGTACGATGAAAATAATAGAGGAATACGTGCGTCGTCCCCAATGTAGGTTGGAAATAACGTTACGCTTCGAACAAATAAATAATCTACCAATACTGCGTCTAGAAACAAATACAGCTTGTCTATCCATATCTAAAAGCACTGTATTCAATATATTTAATCTCGAATACTGTGTAAATCATCTCCTCCTTAACCGCAATGACCGATAACGTCGACAAAAAATTTTCGCGACTTCTTGCTATCGCGTCCACTGTCACAGAATCTGCGAACATGCTAAAAACAATGTATGATAACAAATCCTTCGATCGCAACGACATACTTGAGTACATCGAATTTTAAGAGCGTTTCTTATAATTCGACGATACTAAAATGCTTGTTAAACTTAATTATATGCTAATAGGTGTCACACGCAATTGTCTAATTTTTTAATTTTACAAAAATTTCTCTAACAATTTTATCTGTGCTATCGCGCTTGTAGCATTTATTACTTATAGGAAGTCTTATGAGAAACGCAATCGCGCTTCTTAGCACTTAAAAAGTTCTGAATGTTTAAAAAAAAATGTAAGCCAAATACAGTTTAAAAACTTATTATTCATGATGGCGCAACATCTCAAGACGGAACAGAGCTTACTCTCATGAGATTTTCGTAATTATTTTCCGGAATTAGATTGTTAGCCTAATATCCAACATCCAGCCTGGGAAATCCATACCACTGATCCATCTCCACTGATTATGGGATCTATAGTTTAACATCGGATCCGAGCGGTGCTGATAATCAAAGATCTCTTAACCACCACAGGCGCTCGTCGTATGTATATAAAATTATTGTTATTGTAGTTTCAAATGCAATGGAGTTAGCCCCTTGTTTATACATGTTTTTAAAAATCCAATTTCTAATTACAATATTTTGTCTCGATAATTTGATAACAATTTTAAGTAAACTTCTTTTTAAATAAAAGTCTTCTTTTTGCTATATACACTTCTATTCGATATAAGTATATTTAAATTGTAAGAGTTCAAACGTTATGTAATTGTATAATGCATGCGTCCGTTAATTTTAATGTTATTTTGAATTAATATACGTTTAGGTCATCAAATAGTGACACGTAATTTTTAGTTATCGTTTTTACTCTTAATCAAACATTGAGAATGACCTAATGTAAGATCGAAACGTTTGTTTTATAATTTTAATGTTTTAAAATATAGCAATTAACATTTAGCTATTGTTTTAAGCCCTTTTTTTCATTTTATTAAATTTAATTAATTGAGCGTGAATATTCAAATTTATTTAAATGTCGATAATTAATTTAAATATTGTTTAAGTATCAATCAAGTATATTTAAATATTATTTTTGTAGTACTAGAAATAGCTGAAATCTTTTTGATAATATTTCAAAGAGATTGCATTCTTTCTATAACATTTCATCAGTCTTTTAACAAGGTTTCATGAGCAAATATCGCGGACATTTTGCTATTCCAGACCTGTTTCAGAAATGATGCAGACATATTTCGCAATTTTTATGAAATGTTTCACTTTTCAGTTGAAATTTCTGAGATGTTTCTGAAAACTTCCGGTTCTGTATGGGAAATGAATGAAAGATGTCACTATTATTTCGAATTTGGAATTAAAAAAAATCTGTACCATCGATCACGATCAAGTTCGGCTGTCGCTTTAGCATCCCCTTAACATAAATAATTATTATACAAATTAAACCTTTAAATCTAAATATCACAGAAACTAAAGGGTGTCCCAAAATTAACGCAAGATTTGAATTTGCCGCCATTTGTGCAGTAAAGTGTTGGCAACCCAAAAAAAAAACAATTTAACAGCTGACAGTTTAGGGTTAGTGAAAATGAGTTCGTTGAATGGATTATTGAATCATCAACAAATGGGTTTT
>NW_017305832.1:0-10653 GCF_001594115.1 Trachymyrmex septentrionalis | reverse complement strand
CTGATTTTTCGAGCAAAATCATCCTAAGCGATGAAGCACATTTTCACCTTGATGGCTTTGTTAATCGCCAAAATTGCCCCCTAGATCGTGTGATTTAACACCATTAGATTTCTTTTTATGGGGTTATTTGAAATCACAGGTCTATGTCAACAAGCCCACAACCACCCGTGCATTAAAGGAGGAGATTCAACGCTGCATCAACGAAATTCAGCCACATTTATGCAAAATGGTCATGGAAAATTTCGACAAACGAGTGCGTATGTGCATGCAAAGCCGTGGAGGCCATTTGCCCGATGTGTTATTCCACAAATAACCCTATCCTATGTACTTTATGATTCAATAAAAAAATAACAATTAAAAGACTAAAAACTGTGTTTTCTATTTAATTCAAATCTTGCGTTAATTTTGGGACACCCTTTATAAGACCATCATCTAACTGTTAAGGCAGAGTTACGGGAGACCGGGGTCAGTAGACTAGAGGTAAGTAGAATAATCGAGGCTACGTTATAAACAAATCACACAAGACACGCGTAAACGTATCTGAACACACAGTAGCGATTGCCGCTCAGTCTGCTATAATATCTCGAGACGGACGCGTTTATCGTAGAACGCTACAATTTAAAAAAATCATAACATAAGTAAATAGTTTTATTTAAAAAATTTTTGTTTTACAATCGTATATGATTATCTGAAATATTTGATTTCCATTTAGATAGTAGCTAAGTGTAGTTCTTACTTAATAAAGTCCAACATATTTTTTTATTTATCTGTCTTTATTATCATATACTGTTAATTTAAAAAAAAAATGAACGAATGAGACTAATAGGCTGCGATCTCACTCTGTTCCATAAATAGCTGTATTTTCACTCTCTTTGAAATTTTACTCAAAAGAATTTAGACAGTATTCTTTTTTAAAGAAAGTAACAAAATGTTATGGCTTATTTCAAATTATAATTAAATTAAATTTACATTAATATTTATAATCAATAAACGTTTCGGCTTACAAAGCCTTCTTCAATGTTAAAACGCAGAAATACAATCTTAAATGAACAAACAGAATAAATAACGAATATAATGAAAATTTAAAAACCATCAGTGGTGAAGTGTCCATATATAAAGAATTCAAATGTCAAAAAAAATATTATGATAGATTACAATAAGATAGAAATATTTGAATACTTCAATCAATAGTAGATTAATTATGTTCTTCAATAAAATAGTTTTGCCAAATTTCTCAGTTAAAATCGAAAATCCAGTTTGTCGCAGACTTGTATCAAACGATTTGAGAATTTATTAGTTACAAGTATTTTATCATTTTCTGTAGAACAAATAGATATATTAAAATAATAAATTATTAATGTGAATAAGAGGTACAGAATCAAATAATAACTTACATTAATTTTTATAAAATACTGTAACCAAAATTCTCAATCTGAGATCTGATTAAGTATATTAAAATTAGAAATTGACTGTTATTCGTTTGAAAATTAACTGATGTGAAATATAGAAGTAAAAATAAAAGTAAATCAATAAAATCGAATGTAAAAACAAGTCTGTTCAAAACTGACAATTTATGTTCCCGTATATCGTCAAGTTAAAATAAGAGGTATCCAATAACTCAGTATCTTTCATTAGATTTAAATTGTTTTTTTGTTCTTTAATGTGTTTCATTTCAGAAATATTTCTTTTACGATAATTCTTTTCAAGAATATTAACTTTTTTCCAATTAAAGTTATGATTAGTTTCCATGTTTCGAGATTACTGAGTATTTGGACTGGTCTAATTTTATATTATTGCGATGTTCTTTGATTCTTGTCTGTAATTATCTCTTTGTTTGACCAACATACGATGCGCAGTTATTATAATATACTTTATATATGACATTTACTTTTATCATGTTTATATATGACATATTACTTTTATCATGTTGAGTTTTGTCTTTATGAACTTTGATAAATTTATTGAGCTTATTTAAGCACTTCCAGCCAATCATGTTTTGGATTTATTAATAGACTTAGTAATCTTATTGGAAATAGATCTTATATTGTATATGGGAAAACCATTATTTCTCTCAAAATTCCATCAATATCAACATAATCTGCTAGCATTATTCACAATTATGGATTTTTTTACAAACCAAACTTTTAATCCTTTTATTAATATAATGAAAAATCATTCTTAAAGAACCGTTACCCTTCAAAATGTTTATTATAAATTTTATGTTCTTATTATAGAATATAGAATTTGACAGTAAGATCGCTCTATCAACTAAACTGTATATGGTTCCATGTTATGACATGTGGAATGATTCGACTAGAAAGATAAATACCTGCTCGAGAACATTTTTTATGGTACTAATCTAAAATAATAGTATTGTCTTTATTGATGACCGATAGATCCAAAAAATTCAGACAATGGTTTTTTTTCAAATTCAATAGTGAATTTAAGTCTATCATACTGTTCATTAAATACATTTAAAATCTTAACTTATTATATAATAATTTATCATAATACTTTTCTTTACGTTTGAATTCTTTATATATGGTATTTCACCATTGATGGTTTTTAAATTTTCATTGTATTCGTTATTTATTCTGTTTGTCAATTTAAGATTGTATTTCTGCGTTTTAACATTAAAGAAGGCTTTATAAGCCGAAATGTTTGTTGATTATATTAACGTAAAGTGAATTTAATTATAGCTCGAAATAAGCTATGATATTTTGTTAATTCTTTTTTTATTTTAAATGCACCTATAATGTAATATTTTTGTAGTTTTAATGAATTTTAATAATAAAAATAAGCAATAATATTATAGTTAAATTACATGTACAATATAAGAAATTTTTCATGCATGAATATGTATAAATACGTATAAACACACATAATATAATAAATTATATATGTTTATAAAAATTTTACATAAACATATATAAATATTCATAAACATATATAATTGTATATAAAATATGCCCCTATATGTTTATTATTCTTTTTTTGTAAAATTACTTTTAAGTGTAATAGAAGTAGAAATAATAATGTGAAAACAATAAGAATAATTAAAAGATAATCTTGTGAAATGGCAATTTTAAGTGCATAGAGGATAATTATCGTATTATGTTTGTTATAATTGCAATTCGGATAACGATTCAGATTAAATAAATTGTTATTTATCTAATAACAAGATATACAAACTTATATATCTCTTATTTTATAATAAATATTTATATATAATATAATAAATGTTTATATTTAAAATACATTTTTATAAAATTTTGTTAATATATAATCAAAGATGTACTTTAAAATATACATTAAGCTTCATTTTAATAATGTTAGTTACATTACCCCATACCATTAGTCATCTTAACATACTTTGGTCCCAGAATTAGTTGAATCAGTTGGAATGCATTAGAAAAATGCATTTTTTTATATTAATTATTAGTTTCTCCTTATTATTAAAACATTATTAGATACTCAAATATATGTAGTAACTGGTATAGAATTCATTTTTTCGATAAGTCTTTTAATTTCGTCTATAAAAATTTGAAACTGAAAAATGAGTCTACTAGTCCCGGTGTCTCCCCTATTCAGAATCATGATCTTGATATGTCAAAATCAAGATCATCCGCACGATGTCCTTTAAGGAAGTCTCCTACATTAGGAGACCAAAAACAAGTTAATCTATCATAATTTTTTTTTTAAAGAAAGATTAATGTTTATCAATTTTAAACTTTTTGCATGTTTTATATACGAGTATAACTATTGTAGAGTACGTATAAATTTTTATGTGAAAAAAAATATATAATATAATAATAAAAATATAAAGATTTAGTTTAGCACTTCGGCACGTTACGATTTTATATATATCCTAGCGGTCGTAAATCTTGCCAAAAACAAAAAATCAAAAAATATTTTTAATTTTTATTGAATATTATTCTAAATAAACCTAAAATATATATATATAAATTAAATTGTTGTGCGATTTTGAAAAAAAGATTTTTACTAGCTAGCAGTTTGTTTATGCAAAAAAATTGTTAATGTTTATTGTTATTTAACTTTTTAGGTTCATCGAAAATGATTAACTATTAGCAAACTAACGAGCCTAAAAAAGTTGATCAGACAAATACTTTTTTCTCAATTGTGTACACAAAATTAAAGAAATTGCAAACAATAGATTTCGAGAACAACGCGGTTAAAGTTTTCGATTTAGTTCGGAATATTTCATAACATATAGTCTTCAACTGAAAAAATGTGCGAACGTTCGTATGGTAATTCGTCTGGTTCAGGCAATACATAATTGGAATTCGACGTAACGTTTGATTCTTTTATACATTGCTTTTTAGACGACTGTTAATGAATTATCCAGAGGCCATCATTATTATCTTCATCATCATCATAAATATCTTTATTATCTTCAAGTTTTCTTTTTTTAATATTTTTATTCTTTACAATGTTGACTTCTTTCCTAATTGGTTGAGATTATCATTAGCGATCTTCCCGACAATCTGTTTTAAAGATTCGACGGTAGGTTTAAAGTGTTTCTCCAATGCTATATCTTCCTCTATTTTGCCGGTTTTAAAGCGCAATACTTTTTACGAATCAAGTCACTCGTTTTCGCAATTTGTTTCACTATCCTCTCGCGATCTTTGAGCACTTTGCTGTTATCCATGTTGCATTCGAAAGAAAATGTTGTGTAGTTGACATATTGACAACGACTAAACACGTTAAGGTATCGCATACTCATTAAACCTTTTTCTGTATCGTCTATTCGTAAGCGCACTGTCTTTATCTATAATTACGAATCTATACTTTTGTTGCCAACAGCAACGACACAGTTCACAAAAGTTCTCGTAAGACATATCAGTGTTTACATGATCATTGTATATATGTTTCAAATTGGTACTGTCCTGTTTGAACAGGATTAACAGACATTTGCATTATCGCGTATAAGATGCTTCGATATCTTTGCGTACGTCTGACACACAGAAGCAGTCGACGTCCGCGTGTCGACAAAGGACTCTCTGATCGCGTCTTGCTTGTCGCATGCCACGAAGACAAAAATGGAATTTAAAAGCATCTTCGGTGATACTACATTGTTATTATTGAAGAATGTAAAATAATTTCTTCAATCGGTGCTAATAAATTTTCCAAGTATCGGTATTTTGGCAGTTGCAACAACTTCGAGTACACGTACACGTTCTCGAAACGTATGTCATGTGGATTTTCCAGCAAACTTATCAACACGTTTGTTTTGTCGCAGTTCGATAAGCCGCAGATGATTCCGCATATAGAAATCGGCAGCATACTTGCGTATTTCTTTTTCAGTCTGTACTTTATTGTCGACATTAGTCACTTTGATCGTCTGCGATTGTCGCACAAATTTCATATTTTCTCCCTTCATGACACTTATAATATTTAAAAAGCCATCAAGAACGGATGTATTTATAGTAGCGCGCAAAGTGAAACCGCTCAGTATTTAAAATGCTTTTTATCGTATCGGACAATTATGATGTACATAGTTTAACTGCCAAAGAATTGGAATATATACCAAAAATTTTGCTACGAGAGTTTAAGAATTACATAGATCAACTATGGGACAGATTACTCGAGCATATAAAGGCTGATTCAGAGGTTCAGCAACATCATCGGTGTTTGAAACGTTATATATAATTTGCCCTGCCATCAATCGCATATTTCGCCGAAAATAGAAATTCAATCTAGAATTTCCTGTTATTGGAGCCTCTCCGGATGCCGTAGGAGAACATTTGGTAGTGGAGATAAAATGCCCAATGACATTAAAAATTGAACGTGCTTATATTACCTCCGATATGGAATTAGGAAATAAGTGTTTTGCACAAATTCAACTGTTTTTAAGAAATGTTCGAAAAGGGTTATCTTGTATGACAAAGCACGATTTTAAATTAACGCATGAAATCATAACCATATGGGTAGATTACGATAAGATTTATGTTAAAAATTTAATACAAAAAGCTATAATCTTGGAAAAACAATATCTTTTCATTACTTCTAAAAACTGTATAGAGTTATATATTGGGAGTATAAATAAGTTTCCGCCGTTTGACAAACAATGGCGCTACCAGTATGTTATAGTTAAAATTGTCAGCTGTAAAACGTCATATCGTAAGGTTGGACATCTGGCAAGAACATAACCTTGAAATATTAGCGATTTTGCATCAGCATCTTATATCTTTTTTCGTGCGAAAATGTTGAGTTTTGAGCCGAATAAGCATCATTTGCGGGAGCTTTTGATTTACTTCTTTAATTTGAAGAAATCTGCAGCTGAGGCGCATCGATTGCTTGTAGAAGCATATGGTGAGGCTGCCTTAAGTGAGAGAAGTTGCCGTGAGTAGTTTCAAAAGTTTAAGAACGGTGAATTTGACGTCGAAGACAAAGAACGTAGCGGAAGGCCGAAAGTGTATGAAGACGCGGAATTGGAAGCATTATTGGATGAAGATTTGTGCCAAACGCAAGAAACACTTGCATTAGGAGTGACTCAACCAGCAATTTCACATCGCTTAAAATCGTTGGGAATGATTCAAAAGCAAGGAAATTGGGTTCCATATGAACTGAAAACGAGAAACGTTGAACGCCGATTTTTCACATGTGAAATGCTGCTTGCCAGGCATAAACGAAAGGGTTTTTTGCACCGTGTAGTCACTGGTGATGAAAAATGGATTCACTATGATAACCCAAAGAAGAAGAAATCATGGGGACCACCTTGCCATGCTTCAACATCGACAGCCAAGCCGAACATTCATGTTGTGAAAAAGCTCATGTTGTGTATTTAGTGGGATCAACTAGGTGTCGTTTATTATGAGTTGCTCAAACCGAACGAAACCATTACTTGGGCTCTCTACCGAACACAATTGATGAGATTGAGTCGAGCACTCAAGGAAAAAAGCGCCCATTACTACTCCAGACACGACAAAGTTATTCTTCTGCATGATAATGCTCGTCCACATGTTGCGGTGCCGATCAAAACCTACTTGGAAACACTCAATTGGGAAATTTTATCCCACTCGCCGTATTCACCAGACATTGCTCCTTCTGATTACTACCTGTTTTGATCGATGGCGCATGGCCTGTCTGAGCAACACTTCACATCATATGAAGATACCAAAAATTGGGTCGATTCAAAAGATGAAGCGTTTTTCCGACGCGGTATCCGTATGCTGCCAGAAAGATGGGAAAAAGTAGTGGCTAGCGATGGACAATACTTTGAATAATACATTAGGTATTGTTCTTTCACAATAAACGCAATTTTTGATAAAAAACGGCGGAAACTTATTTATACTCCTAATAAAAACATTGTACAAAACATGTGTTGCATATTTATAAATTTTGTAAGAGAAAATAATAAATTACATTGTTAATAGAATTATTGTTTTTCTATATTTATTACTTATAATTTTATTCTGTTAATTACTGTTTAATAAGTTCTTGAAGATTTATCAACGCTGCAGCCACTGTTATCACATCATCAATACTGTTTAATATGCGATGGTGAATACCCGAATGAAATTTGAGTGTACTAAATTCCCTTATCCTTCTGATGATTCTTTCTATATGTATGCGAAGACTTGCAATTCTTTTAGTTTCTAATACTTCAGCTTTTGAAAATTTTTTGTCGCTCGATACACTAGGTGGATGTATTAATATACATTTTTTCTTTTGCAACATATAATCGATGTGCTTGAATCCTCGATCCGCCATAACAGCACATCCATCCGGAAGCTTCTATAAATATTGACTTTTTTTCACTATTGCAGCATCGGTTATTCTTCCATCAAAACCTTCCAATATAAAATTTATATGGTCGTCGGGTGTTGCAGATATTAAATATTTTAAAGTGTTGCATTTTTTATATTCTGACCAAGTAACATTTTGATGTATTGGATTGGTTGATTTCTGAATTTCAAGGCAATCTATTATCGATTGCACATTGTAATATTTGTCACGAAATTCTCTTGGAAAATTCCTTCGAATTGATGTTGTAGTAGGCCAGAGTATTAATTTTTTTAAATGAAGGGCTAACACCGATAAAGTCTGGCGAAATATGACACTGGCATTAATTGCACTATGTCCAAAACTGTCACTAAACGAGAAAACGTGTTGCTTAACTTTATCCTTGATAAAGTTAAACAGATGTTGCAAACAGAAATATTTGTTTTTTTAATTAACAGATCTATAATGAAAAATCCATTAGCTGGAACTCCAATGTACATTTACATTGGTTTTTCTTTGATCAAGAGCAAATGTCTTCCTAATACTTCTGTCAAAGAATATTTTTTCTGCAACACTTCATCACTTGTTTATTCAGAGGGTAAAAATTCTTCGCACGCCTCGAATGTATCGTTCAGGGATGTTTTTGTGACTGTCGAATTTGACGTTCTAACAATATTAGCATTGATTTTCCTTGTTATCGTAGAACACTGTGCATCTATCATGATTGGTCTGCAATTAATTCCTTTACTTCGCGTTTTAACTTTGTCGGTTTGAATCTATGACGTTGATTAATTTTATTTGTTTGCATTTTTTTATTTTTTAATACAGATGTTATTGGCAGTTCAATTCCTTCCACTTCTGTAGATCCAGGTTCTAACTCCAAATTATGAGATTCTTAATAACTTCCTTGACTTCAGCATCGTCTGTGACTTTGTCTGACTCTAGCTTCGACTGTGGCTTCGACTGTGATTCCAACTTCACAGTTCTCTTCTACACTTATATCTGTAGATTGTTTTCTAATTTTTGGAAGAATTCCTTTTCTCAAGCGAACATTAGCACTTGGATCAAGTAAAATCAGAATGTAGTTTTCCAAATCCACCTGCAACTGTATTATAAAATTGTTTATGTATAACTGGAATAAGACGAATTTAAGTACACTGTTAAAAAAATGTAGTGAATTTAAAATATATGTCGTAAATTCGCAGTATACGGGGTGTGATCAAAAAGTAAGGTGAATTTTGTTATAAAATAAAAAATCTTTATTTATTCATCCAAATCAATTTGATCCCCTTCAAAGTAATCCCCCTCCGATACAATACACTTATGCCAACGTTTTTTCCATGCCTCGAAGCATGCCAAAAAGTCGTTTCCCGGTATAGCCTTCAAAGCGCGCAGCGATTCACGTTGAATCTCTTCAATAGATTCAAAGCGGTGTCCCCGGAGCGGTCTTTTGAGTTTGGGAAATAGCCAAAAGTCACACGGAGCTAAGTCAGGTGAATAAGACGGTTGCGGAACGATATGAGTGGAATTTTTGGCGAAAAACTCACGAAGAATCAATGCCGTGTGAGACGGCGCATTATCGTGAGGCCCAAGTGATCCTTCAAAATTGTTTGAACTGAACCAAATGAAATGCCAACCATATCGACAAGGTCTCTAATTGTCAATCGACGATTTTCGAGCACCAATTCCTTGATTTTCTTCACGTGTTGCTCATCAATTGACGTTGATAGTCGTCCGGGGCGTTCCAAGTCATCAGTACGTTCTCTGCCTTCTTTGAAGTCTTTGTACCACTTATAAACATTTTTCTGCGACATAGTCGATTCTCCGAAGGCCCTCTGCAACATTCTGAACGTTTCCGCAGCCGAAATTTCATTCCGCAAACAAAATTTAATGGCACTGCTTTGCTCAGCAAAATCAGACATTGTAAAAATCGCCAAAATCACTTTTATTCGTTTAGAAAACACAAGCGTAACTATATGACTAATGATGACATTGACATGAAATTTGCCACAGATGTCACTAACAGTAGTACCAACATAAAAATAAAAAAGTTTGCTCGAATCGATAAGCGCGGGAAGTTTAAATTAAAAATTCACCTTACTTTTTGATCACACTTATGTTGTAAATTTACGGAATTTATGCAGTAATTGTATTGTGAAATCACGAACACTTCTAACAGTGTGTGTGTATATATATATATATGTATATATATATATATAGTATATATACAGAGTGATTAAGAAAAATCCTTTGTCCTTGCACTGACGTGTTCCTGAATTCTAAGACAACTTTCCCTTTACGAAAATTTTATAGGACGCTTATTTTATGAGTTATTAAAAGATAAAGTTATTGAATCACACAGATCGCTATAGAAGGAAAGCAGGGGCGGCGCCGAGCGCACCGTCCGACGTGAGCGACAAAGCGCACTTGTTGCAATCAGCTGTCTAAGGACAAAGAATTATTTTGTCTCACATAATAAACCTTCACACATGCGAGCGTGCACAAACACACACACATACACAAACGCGCGCGCGCGCGCGCTCTCTCTCTCTCTCCCCCCTCTCTCTCTCTCTCTCCTCTCCCTCTCTCTCTCTCTCTCTCTCTCTCTCTGTCACTTACCCTGTAGAGATTCACTGTCTTTCTACCGTCGTTACTTGACAGATAAATTTCGCCCGAGCTGAAATTTTGCTTCTACTTTGAACAATAATTTTAGGACATATGTAGGCTCTAGATTTATAATAGGTACTAATCTAATGAATTGAGTTCTTACGTTGAGCCTGTAAATGGCAGCTATTAAAAAAATTTTTATTTTTAGGTTTAAAAGAAGTTTCCTAAATAGAAACTGCAGGTCAGGTCATGTCAGGTCAGGTCAGGTCAGTTCAGGTCAAATCAGATCAGGATAGGTCT
>NW_017305831.1:0-3949 GCF_001594115.1 Trachymyrmex septentrionalis | reverse complement strand
AGTCGTCGCATAATATATATAATTAAAGGAGATTGGAGACGGTGTCTTTGATGTCTGTGAATTTGGACATTCTATTCTACAATATTATAGATACGTTGACGACATATGCACTGCGTTGCCCTCCTCTCAGATCGACGTGTTATTAGAGAGATTTAATGCATTCCATCCGCGCCTACAGTTTACCGTAGAGAGAGGCGGAAAAACGATCAATTTCTTGGACGTCACTGTGTCTGTCAACAATAATCGCTTTAATTTTGATTGGTACCGTAAGCCAACGTTTTCAGGTAGATTTTGAAATTTCCACTCTAATCATCCATTGACGCAGAAAAAAGGCACCATCTTTTCATTAGTCGACAGAGCCTTTTTATTATCTTACGTTAGGTTTCACACAAAAAATTTGACCTCCATCATTGACATTTTACTTCTGAATGACTACCCACTAGACTTTTTTTTTTGGCTCCATCAATCATAGGATCAAAAATTTGATTAGAAATAGACACAGATTATACGATACCGCGACTGACATTGACTTAACTAATAAGTCTACCTCTTGGCTTACGGTGCCTTTCATTCCACTTCATACGAAGAAACTTAGATCTTTGAACAAAAGCAAAAGTGATATCAGGGTGGCCTTCCGCAGCCCTAACAAAATGGGCAAATACATAAGAGTCCAGAAGGATTCTTGTCCCAGCACATCGAAAAGCAACGTTGTTTATAAAATTTTATGTAATGATTGTGACGCTTCTTACGTTGGACAGACGGGCAGGCAATTAAAAACCAGGATTGCCGAACATCGTAATCATATTAGACATAAAGCTTCTGCCCGCTCTGTCATCACCGATCATAGGTTGAGTCACAATCACGATTTTCAATGGGACAATGTTCTGATATTAGACGAGGAGCCTTCGTATAGAAAGCGTTTGATTTCGGAGATGCTACATATTAAAAAACAGAAGAACAGTCTTAATTTACAGACTGACACCGAGGGTCTTAATAAGGCATATCTGCCGATTATAAACAAAGTCTGACTTTCGATCCTGTCGACCCGTCTCCTCTCTCAGTGCGTCGCGTGCCGTTTTAGCGAGCGGTCGGTGTCACGTGCGATGTTGACATGTCTGACTTCGACGATTACATCCCTATCATTGTCATGGGTTTTCACACTAGTCATGCATTGCGGCGATTCTCATTTCCTGTTCGGATGCATTGGTGAGTGAGCACTTGGCTTCTTATCTGCGGCGGGTTTAGTTTTTAAGTTTTTAAGTTTTTTAGTTTACTTGTTTTCTTATGAGTTCCCTTCCTTTTCCGTTTTTCAGTCAGCACTTGACTATGTTTCTTAACATCGGTTTGATTGCCCCATCGCATATACAACATTAAGCTACGTCGAGATTCATCACATTTGTTGATTTCCGCGCGTTAAAAATGTTGCGTCACTGAATGTTATCGATTTATTTTTTTTTTTGTTGTATTCTTTTATATCTTTTATATTTTATTCTTTTTACATCTGAGGAGGGCTCAATCCAGCAGCCGAAACTTGTTTGTTTTATATTTTAATATATACCGTTGTACTTTGTATTTTATTTTATGTATCTATGACTATTTTCTTTAATTATATATATTATGCGACGACTCTTTTTCGCCATTTATTTTGTTTATTTTGTTTATACATAAAGAGTCTTTACACCGCTGTTATCTAAAATAAAATGTCACATCCAAGTTCAACGACATCAAGGTCACCGTCTCAAGTTTCCTCATCACCAAGTCCGCTATTACAGGTGATAAGGGGGACCCCATGGGAGTGCAGCTATTTTTATAAACTTTGTTTATAAAAATTGTTGTTAAAAATGTAAAAAAATGTGGAATCAAGAAATGAACGTATATAAAAATAGACACGTATGTTAATGTCGTTCTTACATATCGGTGCTTCTAACTGTATTTCATAAGTTTTTAGTTCGTATTGAACATTTATGGTTAAGTTCTTACACATGGATTCTGGTTTATGAAAGAATTGGGATTATTATCTTTTGGTTATATCTTCAGCATTTTATTATTGCATTTAAACGTAACCTTGTGCTAGTGGTGTTTGTTGTTTTTTAATTTTTAATTTTATCCTTTTATTAACTAGAATCTCATCGAAATAATTGTAATACTTCACGACAATTCAATCATGCGGGAATTATGGTGGAGACCAAGACTCACCCGAATCGATAACATTCGGAACATGCGATCATTTGCGACGATTGATTTGATTCTATTACTTGTTTGTTATACTAATGTCTGAAGAGGGCTCAAACCGGAAGCCGAAACTTGTAACAGCGTACTCATTTACTAGTTTATAGTCCAATTTTTTGCGTGATGTAACAATTCTCCATCGCTATTCATATAATATATATTTTTATGAAAATTTAAGAAATATGTTTGACTCTTACTTCGCCCGAGATTGAGTTTTGTTATTGCCACGTATTTTCTTCAGATTTTTTTTTCGGAGAAATGCCTTTTATATTCTGAACAATTCATAGAATGTACAAAAGTAGTAAAAATATGTAATGATAATAATCCAGCTAATATTAAACTTTTCTTATGTAATATTTGTTCTACTTAGTGTCCCAAAATACTGTAGCAAGAAAGTTCTACAAAAAATTAAGTAAAAAAGTTACGTGTAAATTTTTATTTTAATAATAATAATGATAATTTTTTAGATTATAATAGTTTAATGTGATCAATTACAGACTACGTTTAAACGGTTATTTGTGAGTATTGCTGAAGTGAGCTCCCACTAATATTACCGCATACGCTACTCGTGGACAAGTGGCTATCGAAATGTAGACTGTATAATTGACTATATTTAAATCCTCATATCCTAACAACTAGTGTTTAAAATAAAAATTTACTATAACTTTTTTTCTTAATTTTTTGAGAACTTTCTTGCTGTAATATTTTGAGTCGCAAATTTTGCACATCCTATATATCATCTACATTATAAAATCGTAAATTTTCAAGATTTTAAGAAAAATATTTAGACTCACAGGAAATGTTTCCGCATTATGCACATTTACATTTAATAAATTGAAGGATTCTT
Organism: Trachymyrmex septentrionalis; assembly: GCF_001594115.1. Lineage (NCBI taxonomy): Eukaryota > Metazoa > Arthropoda > Insecta > Hymenoptera > Formicidae > Trachymyrmex > Trachymyrmex septentrionalis. The sequence continues at coordinate 873 of NW_017305831.1, read as the reverse complement.
TCTATACAAAATAAATAACAATAAATAAAGGGCAAAGTAAGAGCCAACACATTTCTTTAAAAATCAAGTCATATAATTAAAAGAATAAATTACAAATAAAAAAAATAAAATTGGAGAAAATATATAATAAAAAATAAAAAATGAAAAATAAATAAAAACTCAATTAATACACAAATTACAAGTTTCGACTACCGGATTGAGCCCTCTTCAGACATTAAACATATCGAAAAAACCATAGTACAAAATAATTATCGCAAATATTCGCGTATTCATTATATACCATACACAATTCGCATGAGTCTTGATGTGGAACTCGACATTATTCATGTACGATTGAACAGTCAAAAGTGTATCAATTTTTGTAGAATTATATAATTTCCGTTGCATGATTTTTTTAAATATTTACTAAAGAACTAATTATTAATTATTAGTAATTTTTATATCTATATTATATGTGAAATTGTTTTCACTCGCAGTGTGATGGCTTGTGTTGTATCATGTTCAATCGCGTGCAAAGTAACGATAAAAGTAACTGTAACTTTGTTACCGTTAGCAAAGGAAAAAGTAACAGTTACCAGTAAAGTTACCAAAAAAGTAGCTTGTAACTGTAACAAGTAACGAGTTACTTCTATTCCCTTGAATACCTGTACATAAGATTACTGCGCTACTGAAAAAAGATCATAAAGCTACATAAGAAATCATATATAATTAAGACAAGTAAATCAAATAACGGATTGTTTTTAATAAGTACATAATTTTTTAAAATCATAATTTGAAAAGTCACATAATATTGTTACGTCCGGCGGACTCACGCGACTCTTTTCTCTCATAGAGATCTCGAATTCGTCGAAAAACTAAAGTTTTATCTTCTTT
>NW_017305830.1:0-695 GCF_001594115.1 Trachymyrmex septentrionalis | reverse complement strand
TGATTGCCATTTCACTTTGATAACGAATCGTTAAACACATTGCATTTACTAGAATTGATTTTAAAAAATGTTTAATTGTTGTATTTAGAGCAAATTATGCTACCCAGCCTAAAATAAGGCCAAGTGTCTCATAAAAGCATTTTAAATATAAACGGATTATACATTGGTTCGACGCCATATTATTCGCCTATTATGTCTTACATATGTATATTTGCGTTACTTTGTATTATAATGTAAGGAAATAATATATTATATACTTCGTCCAAGATTGTTAGATAAGTTAAAAATAAATTAACGTTTTCGTAATAGAGTTGGCAAAATTTTTGTTCTTGTTTCCAATAGATTAATTTTTAAGAAATGTGTTAATTATCCTTAAATCGTCATTCATAAATCGTCATTCATAAATCTTAAAGAATTTGAAAAAGAAAAATTTCTCTATCAAATTATTATTCTGATCTATTCTAATTTTGTTTTAATATCGAAGTTTTCTATTCAATTATTTTGTTATTTCCATATAACAGTTATACAAATTTTACGTCATATAGAAACTAAAGTAAAATTTAAAATTTAGAGTATTATATTTTTTTGAAGTATTCGTCATTTTTGGAATACTTCGCACATTATTTATAAAAAAGGTGCTATTAAAGAAGTGTCGTTAAATATAAATGTATAATAAATAAATCAATTTAAATATA
>NW_017305829.1:0-357 GCF_001594115.1 Trachymyrmex septentrionalis | reverse complement strand
TCGGGGAGGAAAGGACGTCACCGTGCGTGGCGGTCGTTTTTCCACCAACAGGCGGCAGGACGCCCCCGCTCATTCAACCAGGGCCATCGACACCGGCGCCTGAGCGGGGGCAGGAACAGCGGCGGCAGCAAGGCGCGGCGCGACCGTCGATGTCCCCGGTCATCGAGGGGGACAACATATGGGGTGGCCAGTGGACGGTCAGCGCGGGGAGAAGAGCCAGGAGGAGGTCCTCACAGAACAATTACTCCCCCTCCAACTCCGTGACCCCGCCGGCCGCCGGACCATCGCCATCGTCGTGCGTCGCCCCGCTCTCTGCACTTATCGCAGCGTCGACGAGGCAACATGAGGTTAGCCTCA
>NW_017305828.1:0-818 GCF_001594115.1 Trachymyrmex septentrionalis | reverse complement strand
ACGCGCATAACTTTCTCTATATTTGAAATATTTTTACCGGTCCAATCTTAAAATGTTCCTGACATTTCAGGCTTCAAAATAATGCAAAAAAAACAAAATCCATTTTTTGAAAATTTCAGGGTGGCGTAACCCCTTAATTTGTATATATTATCAAGTTTTAATAGAATAACTGTAAATTACATTATTACTATGTGATTGGTATATTACCTCTTATATTTTACACGATTTCATAATAAATTTAACAAAGTATTTCTTCTTAAGAAATAATAACTGCGATTACGTTGATGAGTGTTTTATTGAAATGATGCTGTTGCTTTTTTTTTACAAAATTTAAAAGTATAATAGATAACTTTTTAACAGATTTTTATTTTATTCAGATATTTATTTTTTTATTTTTTTAGTTATTGGTTAACAAATATGTTTCTTTGACTAAAATATCATGAAATTCCAAACAATCGGTTTTTAAATAGTTTGCAAGTAATTCATGTTCTCTATAAAGCATTTATTCAAATTTTATTTATATAACAATATGATTGGAAACAAGACCGTCTATATAAATATTAAGACTTTAAATACAAAGCGCCTTTTCGGTCGAGTGTTAAGATGTTGAACTACTATCTAATATACATTCAATTAAATTGAATTAATATTTCAGAAATAAATTGAGAGCCGATGAATTTATCGGATTCACACAATCAATCTGAAACAAATAATCCCCCCCAAATTCTCCCAAATCTTAAAAAACTGTAATAAACTTATTGAATAAAATCGCGGTTATTGCGAAGAGTGTTGCTAAGGTCTCGGTAGTCTAAAGGCTC
>NW_017305827.1:0-471 GCF_001594115.1 Trachymyrmex septentrionalis | reverse complement strand
ATTCGCATGCAAGTAATGAAGTTTGTGAACATATTTTCAGTTTTGTAAAACAATTTTTACGGTTATTATCAATATTCTCTTTAAATAATTTTTTATTAGTTTAAATTTTTTGGTAATCTTCTCGCGTATGTGTATTACACACGTATCGAACGTAATATTATTTGTCGGCCATAATAATAATCCGACAGTAAGGAGGTAACTTTGTCTTATCGATTTTTAATTAAAATGTGAGTCAGTTTATGGTCAGATATGATGAAAGGTAAGTCCAATCTGGCCTGAAGAAAAAAGGAAGAATATGACGGAAGGAATAAGGTAAGTGATCAATTTTGATCACCTGAAATATATAAGGTAATGTACTTAATTGTTATTTATTTATTTGTTTGATTTCCTTTATATTTTTTTCTGTTTTTTCATACCTATTTTTTACCTATGAGACTGGAAAGATCCAATTTACATTCTAATCGCACGCGT
>NW_017305826.1:301-628 GCF_001594115.1 Trachymyrmex septentrionalis | reverse complement strand
TTTTACATTTCGGCGAAAACGTAATGGCAGATTGTCGAGAACAACGCTCATTTGTTTCTTCGACCGCCCTTTCCGTGAAGCAATTTTTGACCAAAAACGCCATGACACCAATTGTCCATACTCACCGAATCTAGCCCCCTGTGACTTCTTTTTGTTCCCCAAATTCAAAAGGAATATGAAAGGAAAGCGTTTTGCCACTGTGGAGGAGGTGAAACAAAAATCGCTGGAAGGCTTAAAGGACATCCCGATGAGTGAATTTAAAAACTGTTTTGAACAATGGAACAATCGTTTGGAGAAGTGCGTTGTGGTCAATGGCGAATACTTTGA
>NW_017305826.1:0-201 GCF_001594115.1 Trachymyrmex septentrionalis | reverse complement strand
AATACTTTGAAGGTGATTAAAATTTGGTGTTAAAATATTGAGAAATAAAGAAGTTATGACGAAATTCCCGTTTTTTTTGGGTCCCCCCTCGTATATAACAATAACGTTCTAAGTGGACGTCTAACACTCTAACAAAAAGAACATCAGGTACTCTTAACGTGTCGGAGATTTTGATGCGTCTTTTACAGGCTGTTATTGAAC
>NW_017305825.1:0-2652 GCF_001594115.1 Trachymyrmex septentrionalis | reverse complement strand
GTATCGACAGTATCAGACATCGTTTTAATGTTAAAATAAAAATGTTATAAAATATATGAAATATATAAAATAAAAATATTTTTCAAAATATTTTTGTTAAAACTTAAAAATTTTTATTTATTTACATATCTATAAATCTTAACGAGCTTGTTAACTTTTTCTGGAGCCAATGAATTTCTTAACTTAATTCCAAACATGATCAAGTGTAGAAAATTTTCTTTATACTTCCTGTTGTAGCTGGGCAGCTAAAGAGATTTGTCATAAAAATGCAAAATTCTTTTTTAGGGCCATTATCATTATTTAATTTATTGCATTTATTAGCTAAAATATGCACCCGTTTCGCTGGGCAAACTACATAGCTATATTTAAATACTTTTTTTGCCAAATTTTTTATGCAAAAACGTTTCGAATGAGAATAATTTTATCGAAATTAAAGATGAAAGGCGCTTTCTCGAAAATTATTATTGTTTTAACCAGAGAAAAACTGGATAAAACCGGTTATAACCAGTGAGTTGAATTTAATATGAAAAATCCGGATTTTTGTCAACCCTCTGAGCTCGCCTATCAAGTGAGCATCTTGGTTCACTAATAATCCATAAAACGCCAGAAAATCAGCTTCAATGATTGGCCAATGATATGTCCGCAATGACAAACTGCTACGCGAACGCGCACCGCAATCCGAAATTTAGTGTGAGTTTCTATGCCGTACGTGTAAATGGCCGTGTAATGGCATTTTCTGCGAATACACACATAAATAAGCCCTCATGTTGAACAGGAAACTGACTCCCGTGTCTCGATCGATCACGGAAAGGCGACGCGTCAACCGGCTAGAATCGCCATCAGCGATGGGCCACTGCATTTCCTTGCTGTTGTTGCGCTGTTATATCGCGTCGCTATTGAGATTTTCTCCAGTTTTAGGGTCAATGCATTTAAGCAATTTATCTGGGGGTCGGAGATCAAGCTGTGGGGTTAAGGATGTTTACTAGTAAGTATTGTATAATTACTCGGGAGACTAATTTTGAACCCGGTGCCAAAAAGATTACGAAGCTTAGGCGAATCCGCGTGGATCGGCTTTTCGAATGTCCTTGTAATTGAAACGTGAGATAGATTTCCAACCGTTTGAGGGAATAAATAATACACTTTTGCAGATGAGTCTTTCGGGATGTTTTGATCTAATAGTTATATCACTAATTTTTGGAAATAGGGGAAAGGATCGTGGTTTGAAATGAGAGCTGATTTTATTTGAAATCTCAATCTCTTCTCTCGCTGTCTTCGTCCGCCTTTAGTTGGCATGAAGGTAGCACAAAGAAATTACGAATGTTTCGAAGGAGTGCCATAAGACGGGGGCCACGCTATTGGCAGCGACAGTCGTAACAGCCTTTCGAATATGAGACAATTATGAATACTTCGAAGAAGCGATATAAGACGGGGCCACGGTATTGGCAGCGACAGTCACAACAGCCCCTCGGATAGTCATGTGTAGTTGAATGAGACGCAGAGCAGAGATTTAGGTTTTAGCCGATTCGATTTAGTATTTTCGTTTAATAAGAAAACCAAAACAAAGCAAGGGAAAAAAACATACGAGTGAGTTTCTGACGAAGCGCGAATATGATTTTCACCTCGATTTCTAACTATGCTGTATAAGTTTCTACTTTTACTCTTTTACATACTTTCTGCTTGTTCCTGCTTTCGGCAGTTCTTTTTATATTTTGGAAATGAATGTGGGAGTGTCTTTTCAGGATCAATGTTCTTCAAGGTTTGGTAGAACCTATATTCGCGCTTGTTTCCTTAAGATAAGGCAGCAAGACTCCGCGTAAGCCCTACTCTCAGCTCTACAAGTTTAATCTTAATAGATAATAGTGGAGAGTTTGAATAATTTGTAATAAAAATTCGGTTTTATTCGCCTCTGCGAGGCGAAGTAATGATATATTCTAAATTTTAAATTAGTTTTAATTTTATGGAGAAAAAGAAAAAAGGGAAAGAAAGGAAAAAAGAAAAAAAATGAAGATATTCATCCTCGCATTCGGGAAGGTCTTAATGTATACTACTATTTAATATATAATGCTACTTAATATATAGTACTACTTTATTAAGCATATATGCTATTGTTTAGTTATTATTTTAGAAAAAGGACCTTCAAAAGAAAAGGGAAGAATAGATTCTTTATCTATGTGACGCATAAGAGTATACAAACGTTAGTTATCTATTGGTTTGAATGTTTAAATAAAGGAACTAAATATGTCCTGCTATAAAAGGGAAAAGAATTTTACAATATATAAAAGGTATGGTAAAGTTTTGAAATAAAGATAAAATATAAAAGACTAAATATCAAAACCAAAACGAAATACTAAACTAGAGATAAAATAAAGGTAAGGTATAAATCGTATATTTGTAATAAGGAAAGAGAGAATTTTATCGGGATGTAACAGAGCGCAGAGCAAGAAGATCATAGCAAGGTAGAATTCACAACGTCTCGCGTCAAGGCCATATCTCCAGTGATACCAGCATAATTAGATACGTGGCCACGATTCCGCAAACGCGACCGTGAACGCATCCATTACCGGTCTTCTCCCCGGCCCCGGACGGGCACATCGATTATCTCGATAGAAAGAACAACACTTTCTTTTTCGCCAAATGTGGCCGTTTTTCCTT
>NW_017305824.1:0-691 GCF_001594115.1 Trachymyrmex septentrionalis | reverse complement strand
TTAAATTCGTTAATTGTTGAGTTTAGATGACTGTTTTTGCCAGATTTGATCGTTGTGTAAAAACCCGTTGAATGAAATTAATTTTATTAATATCATATCACGAAGGAACTAAATTCAACAATTTCTCAAAAAGTAATGATTCGTTACTTCTTCAAGTAATGGTAATACGTTACTTTTTAAAATGAATAAATAGTGATGGTAACAAGTTATTTTTTTAGCAAAATAACTATTGTAACGATAACGCGTTATTTTTTTAAGGTATCGTTTTCAACTCTACTCATTAGTTAATTCGTATTATTAATTTCCGATAGAGAAGAAAACTGTAGGCGATATGTATCCTCATGCCAACATGTAACGACTGCATGACAGAGTGGTATAACAACATAATGGCGATGACATTGACAATGATATAAGAAAAATAATATAGATCATCACTTCGTTTATTGAGATTTTATGCTCAGCTTTTTCATCATGTTTAATACTTGCACATTAATAATACAACGAAATCAACACTATTGTTAAGATTTATAGAATCGAAATACTGGGGCCTACTTGAATAACTATCGAATGGACAACAAAGCGATTATGTATCTCAGCGTTAGAGTAGTAGATTTATCACCTCAAGAACTAGGCTTCAAATCCTGTCAATACGTATACAAAAAATATAAAATTGTGTAAGAGATTGTAATTA